>NC_135717.1:74634015-74933289 GCF_964656455.1 Halichoerus grypus | reverse complement strand
AAAGGGAGGGAGGGAAGAAAGATATGGAAGGAAGAATGGAAGGAAAGATAAAGAAGGGAGGGAGAAAGGAAGGAAGGAAGGGGAAAACAATAAAAAGTGCCTCAAACTCTCTCCTTTGGAAGAGGCCATGCAAAATAAATAAATAAATAAATAAAAATAAATAAATAAATAAATAAATAAATAAGGATTAAAACAGTATTCATTCAATTAATACTTGTTGAGCACCTTTGGGTGGACAAACTTCATTCTAAATGACAGAGATACAGCCAACAACAAATAAGCTCTCACTGGGATCTTACATTCTTGCTGGGGAAGCCACATTAAAAAACAAACACAAATAAATATGAAAATAACACCTACTGATAAGTGTCAAAGGAGTAATTATAATGAAGTAAAGTGATATAGAATGTGTGTGTGTGGGGGGGGTGAGAGCATTAAATTGGAGAGTCAAAAAATGTCCTTTGTGAGGAGATAAGAATCAAGTCACATTTAGTCTTAAAAAGATAAGCACCTTATGCACAGAAAGCAGGGAAGAATATTTCAGGTAACAGTTGGTACAAAGGCCTGCTACCAGACATGGGCTCAATGTGTCCAACAACAGAGCAAAGTCCTATGAGATTGGGGAGAAAACAGTGAGATGAAGGTGGAAAAGCAGGAGAGGAGTGAGGGAAGCTAGTGTAGACCAGACTGGGGATTCCAGTTGATATAAATGTGATGGGAACATCTAAAGCCAGCGAATGGTATAACATAATTCATGTTTTAAACATTTTTTTGGATATTTTGGGAAGAGAAAATCGTATTATTTACCCTATTATTAGATCTATAAAAATATTATGATCTTTTCCATAAATGCTAAAACGGTACTGGATGCTAGTTTTAAACATTTCTCAATTTATTTTTCTGACTTTTCATTATACTGCCAGTAAGTCATGGGCAAAGATTTCTACCTTACAGAGGTGTTTAACACTTCTCACAGTACCTACAATGTAATATATGTTCTATCAATATTTGTTGAGTAAATGAACAAATGGAAAAAAATTAACAATATATGTAAATCCCATTGCTACATACAAGTTTCTTCAAAAAAAAAGTTTTAATCAAATTGTTTTCTCCAAATGCCATCTCAAATGTACACATTAGCCAGTGATTTCCTGGCTTCTCCTTGTGGGAGCAATTCATTTAGGTTAGTGGACTCAATATAAAATGTATTGTTCTGAATTTTTCTAAAAAGTCTTTGAGAGTAAAGTATATTCAGTAATTATTTAAGCTGTGACTTCTATTGCAAATGTTCTTAGATCACTGAAATTTCTAGATACAAGTATGGATAAAATAATGTGTGTGTATGTGTGTTAAATAAGAGAGTCTATATATAACAATGGAATATTACTCAGCCATCAGAAAAGATGAATACCTACTATTTACATCGATGTGGATGCAACTGGAGGGTATTATGCTAAGTGAAATAAGTCAATCAGAGAAAGATAATTATCATATGGTTTCACTCATATGTGGAATATAAGAAATAGTGCAGAAGATCATAGGGGAAGGGAGGGAAAACTTAATGAGAAGAAATCAGAGAGGGAGACAAACCATGAGAGACTCTTGACTCTGGGAAACAAACTGAGGGTTGCGGAAGGGGCGGTGGGTAGGGGGATGGGGTAACTGGGTGATGGGCATTAAGGAGGGCACGTGATATGATGAGCACTGGGTGTTATACACAACTGATGAATCATTGAACACTACATCTGAAACTAATAATGTACTATATGTTGACTAATTGAATTTAAATTAAAAAATAGATTATATATATATTAAATATATATATTTACTCAGATGAATATGAATCATAATATCTTACCATAAATTTTATTCTCTATTTAGAGTATAAAATATTTCTTATAAAATGCTACATATTCTACTCTAACTGCATAAGCCTTCTTTGCTGTTAGCTGACTTGAACATATTCATATTCTTAATGAAGAATTTTAAGAGGAATTTAGGAAAATTAGATGACTTACTTGAAAAGTCAATCTTTGGTTTCCTCTTATTTTTTAGGGTAGTTCTATTTTTATTTTATTATTTATTTATTTATTTATTTATTTATTTTTTATTATGGTTTCCTCTCTTTTCAAGTTGTGCTCTTCTGGGGAGAGCCAGTGTCAGCCTTGTGGAGTAGCTGTGTTTTGTTTTACTCCACATGGTGTCACTCTACCCCTGCCAAGGACATAATTATCTCTAGTTCAGTTTCTGAACTTCTTCCACTGGATATTAAGGAGGAAAACCATTATATTTATTTTAAGCCTCAATAATGGAAAAAAATTCCAATTTTCACTGTAAGATAGCATGACAAAGTTTCCCAATTGCCTCTCTCATTTCTTTCAAACTTCAAAACAAATAGCACATTTTAACATAAGTAGGAAATATATTATTTTGTCTCTGTAGGCTAACTCACTAAATTAATAGACTTAACAAGCAATATTCCCAAAATTGTAATACTTCATTAAAAAAGACTGTCTTCACCTTTTCTTAGTGTATTTATTTAAATGTTGTTTCATATTTAAATACAGATTTTTAAAATTAAAATAGTTATGTTTTAAAACATTTTGTTATGTTTAGGTTAAAGTTATATTTTAGTTATAGTTTATAAAATATAGTTATATTTCAAAATAGAATATGTATTTTTATATTTAAGTATAAAATATATCACTGAGTGATTTAGTAATTTCTTGAAAAATACAAAAATTATGTAAGACGTAGTTTAATTGAATTACAATTTTTAAAAAAGTAGATGCTAGGTGACAGTAGTGTGTTGTTTAGTAGAGCTTGCCAGAAGAAACTTTTGGTAATGTTCACCCTAGCTTTGTGGCTGTATGGGCACAAATCCCTTGATATACTGTGACTATCACAGAGAGAGAATAACAAGCTACACACTCGTCACTGGATTGTGATTGTATTATGAATGACACTATTTCATATAGAGGGACTCCAGAAACAAACTTTTTGGTCTCAAATTTCAAATCCGTTATTACACATTGTGTGACCTTAGGAAACTTCTTGGTACATCAATTTCTTTATCTGTACTATGGGAATAATTACAGTACCTATTTAAAAAATCATTGTCAGTATTAGGTGAACGTAATATATATTAATTAACATTAATATATAATTTGTATAATACAATATGCAATATATAATATTAATATATAATATAAATGCATAATATAAATATATAATAATTAGGGGCCAATAAAATATTTTGATAAGTGGAAAATAAAAACAGACCAAAGTCTAAGAGGGAAAATTTTATTTTGGAGATATATACACTTTTATATGGTTCCATAAAGCCAAACTGGTTAATCCCTGTCCAGATTAGATTAGGGATTTTAATTTTTTATTTATTTCTTTTTAAAGATTTTATTTATTTGAGAGCAATAGAGAGGATGCACAGGGGGAGGGGCAGAAAGAGAAACAGATTACCCACCAAGCTGGAAAGCCCCACTCGGGGCTCAATCCCAGGTCCCCAGGATCATGACCTGAGCTGAAGGCAGATGCTCAACCCACTGAGCCACCCAGGTGCCCCAGATTAAGGATTTTTAAATAGCAGTAAAAAGAAGATTCAGAAGTAACAAAGTATTTATCTTCAGATATTCACTAGTCAGCAGGGGAAGAGGGTTTGGACTTGTTCTTGATGTGATTGGAAACCACAGGAGAAAGTGCAGAGTGGTAAGAGCTTGTGAAACCTGCAGTTAGCATTACTATAGGTATTCAAGTCTAAGTGTGTGGCCACTTGGTGATGCTCTTGATGGAGACATTCAGGCAAACAATAGTTTAACCCTTAAAGGTTTTTCAGTTCTTTTTAAGTGTTGGATTTATGCCTCAAAAATAAGTATAGTAAAACAGAAGGGACTGATGCAAGAGGAGTAGAATGCAAGAGGCATTAAAATATATAAAGTCCAACCTTGAATTTTTTTTATTATTATGTTGTTAGCCAACATATAGTACATCATTAGTTTTTGATGTAGTGTTCAACGATTCATTAGTTGTGTATAACACCCTGTGCTCATCACAACACAAGCCCTCCTTAATACCCATCACCCAGTTACCCTATCCCCCCAACCTTGAATATTTTACAAACAAGTATATATACAATTCCTGATTACCTGATCAAAAAATTTCAAGTCTTATGTATATATATTAATGTTTTTTTCTCTTCAAAAGTTTCTAAGTAACTGAAAAACAGTTGTAAAATTGTTCCTTTCTATCATAGCACCTAGTTAAGTGATAACAACATGACAGGAATTTAATACACAATTCTTGAGCATAATTTGATTCCATAATCAAATTAAGGCTCAAATTCTGGTATCAAAATACCACTCAAGAAAGTGATATGCAAAAGCACCTGAAATTTCAGATGCTATGAGTCTATCCAGTTGTGATAAAATTAGGAGTAACACTTATAATCTCTTTTATGTGATTGATTGAATTATACTGGCAACTCATAAATACATTTTTATTATAACTATTATAAATATTGTGCTATGTAGTCTTCCAATTATTTTACGAGTATATATGTGTGTGTGCAAGTATAAGTTTTTCTTGCATATAAATTAGTATTATATAAATATACATAAATATGTATATAAATATTGCATATAAATATGCATTAGTTTTTCTTGCATTTTGTTGCAACTTTATTTTCTTATCATTCATTTATTCAGTCATTTATTAAATAAACATTTAATGAGGGCCCTCTCCATGTCAAGTTGATTGTGAGGTACAATGGAATTAGTACACAAAGGAGTGAATAGGAAACTACAGGACAATATGATCAGTGAGCTGATAATATGGACTGCACAGAGATATATGGAAATATGTAAAAATTTTGTCATTAGTGATTAGAAAAACCTTCTTGGAGGAAATCATGACTAAATTGATACTAAAAAGGGAGGAGTTATCAAAGATAAAACAGGGAGGGATAAAGACATTCCAATTACAAAGAGAGAAAACAATATGTGAAAATTAAAAAATATAATGAAGAGAACATGACATGTTAAAGAGCTGTGGAAAATGTGCAGAGAGGCTAACAAGTGAGAAGGGGCTAGACCACAAAGTGCTTTCTGTTCCCTGCTGAGGATGGCCCTGAGGGATATATAAGGCCACTGAAGGTTTTTGGCAGATATATCATGAAATGTTTTACGTTTTAGAAAGATCAGTCTGGCTGCAGTTTGGAGAATGGATTGGAGTCTGGCAAAATTGCAATTATAGATACATTTAGGAAGTGGATACAGTTCCCAATAAAAGATAAAATTTTAGTGTCTAAGGTAGGAGAAAAGAGGATCGTGAGAAGTGGAGGAGAGATTTGTGGCAAATTGGGACACCAGGACATAAGAAAGAAAATAGACATGTATCATTAAGGGATCTTACTGGAGAACAATTGAGATGGTGTAAAGATGATGTGTAGCAGAGTTAGCCTCCCCTTATACTAATTTATCAAATAGCCAGTGTCATCATAATGTATAGCCTCACCTGTGTTGGTACTCTAGCTAGTCAGAATCTAGGCTGAAAATGTTGTTAGATCATGTTTTATCCTTAGATTATTTTTAAGAAAGAAAAAAAAAAAAAGGAAGGGGGAGAGAAAGAGGAAGGGAGAGATTGAGTGCGAATGAGGGGAAGAAATGAAAAAGAAAAGAAAACAGAAAGAATAGAGAGCATTAGTATAAAGAAGACAATAAAATAATAATGTTATCTTTCATACAAACTTGGCTTTTAATCTTGACTTTACCATTTACAGATATGCAAATTTTTACAAGTTGTTTGATGTCTCTATACTCATTTGTAAAATGTAATTTCTTAGGGATTTTACTAACTAGTATCATAATATATAGGTACTTAAAAGAGTGCCTGAAACAGAATAAGTTCTTTAAAAAATATATCTCTCTTCACAGTGTGTTGACTGTCCTATGTTAGGCACAGTCAGGCATTAAATCATGTATTGTAATTAAGAACATAGACCAAAATGCAGAGGTGTGCGTGCATGCATGCGTGTGTGTGTGTGTGTGTGTGTGTGTGTTTGAAAGCATCAGAGAGCTAACAAATTAGTGAATACCTGTGGATCTGTGGGTTGTGAGGACAAGATTCTGGAGCTATGTTTGGTAATGTGAGCCCTACATTCTGTGTTGCTTTTCCTCTTCAGATATTTTGATTTTTGATGAGGCTTCTGAAAGGTTGAAAATCTGGCAGAGCTTTCCAAAGTCCTAGGGAGTTATGAGGCCAAAACTTGGATTTCAGAGATCATGAAGGATAAGGGAACATTTTAACACCACAAGTTCAGCTGGGACCCCTGAAAGGGCGATATGCAACTAATTGGAGTGATTCAGAAATAGATCAGCTCTTGAAAATTCAGAAGTCCTGCTCTGGATCAGCCCTCATTAGTATTAAATTAATCTGCACCTATCCTAACTGCTTGCCAGAAGTAATAGTAAATCCTCTATGGAAGAAAACATTCAGATCTGTATCTTATAATTTCCTCATAGACCAATCTAGAGTTCAATAAAATTCCCAATAAAATCAGGATACAACTTCACACAATTTAAAACCAAGAGAAGAAATAGATCATAAAAACAAAACTAAAACAGGCATTTGGAGCTTTCAAATGCAATCATTGAACTTGATAACCCAGTAAATGTTTTTAAAAGGAGACTGTACACAGCTGAAGAGAAAATTAGTAAACTCAAAGATATATCAGAAGAAATTCACACACTGGGATTCAAAAAGCCTAAAAGGTAGAAAAATTTATTTAAAAAAAAGCAAGGGATATATAAAAAGGTTCAACATATGTGTTAGTGGAGCTTAAAAAAATGTGACAGAAAAAAATATTTGAAAGAGAATGGCAGGGACTTTGCAAAATAAATTAAAAACAAGAACGCACAAGTTAAAGAGGGACTTCACAACTAAAGCAGAATTAAGAAAAAAATTATACCTAGACACATCACAGTGATGATTGATGTCTGAAAAGGCCTTACAAGAGTGCCTGGAAGAATAAACACCCAATTATTATAGTTATTTTTATTTTTACATATTATTATTGTTATTTATAACCATTTCTCTTATGTAAGTAAACTGGTGAACTAATTTAGGAAAAGTGGGTGATGATACATCATTCATCTGAGACATCAATATTGAACAGCCTCTTACAATTATATATTGTTATATGCTGTTCAAATCTTTTCATGCATGTTAATGTATATCTTTTTTGTTAGTATACTTCTCAAAAACAACAAAAGTGACAAGATAATGGAATGATAAAACTGAGAGTGTTTACCACCAACAGACCAACACAAACAGAACTTCTGAATGATATATTTCAGAAAGAAACAAAGAATGCAACTTAGATGTAGGAAGAGTAGAGTGCAAAGGAAATGATAATAAGTAAACCTAAGCAAATATTATTTATATAAAAAATTAAAATCACAATATATAAATTGTCATGCTTTTTAAAAAGATAAAATATAAAAAGCAAACTAGAGTCAAGAAATAACAAAAAAAAGAAAGAGAAAAAAACAAAGCAAGAAATAGCAAAGAAAACAAGGCTATGAAAAGCAAGACATACATAAAGCTCAAAGTAAGATAAAGATAAATCTAAGTATACCATTAGTCAGTCATCATAATTGTTAATAATTCAATTTGCCAATTACAATACATAAATGATCAGATTTGTTTAAAAATATCCAGCAACATGCTATTTTTAAAAGGTATATCTAAAACATAAGAACAAAGAAATGTTGACTATTAAGTGATGAAAAAAGACACATTAATACAATCCAAAGAAAGCTAAATAAATTACCTTAATTTAGTAAAAAACAAATATTAAGACAGAGAATGATAATAGAGTTAAATAGGAGGTAAACAAATTTTTGGGTTACAAGCTCAGAACTTTTGAGATACACTGCCTGATTTCAAATCCTGGCAGTATGATTTACAAGCTTTGTGACCTTGAATACATTACGTCAGGTTTGAAAATCTTTTTTTACTTATGTAATGGATAATCATTGCATCCATCTCAAGAAGTTATTATGAAGAGTAATTGAGCTGAAGTGTGCAAAACACTTAGAACCTTGGCTAGAGAATGAAAAACCCATGTATGTGTTTCTTGGAAGGAACAAGATTGTTAATGAAGTAAATCGATATTGTAAAATTTTCACTCCAGACTACTTTTCAAATTTGTTCCTCATCAGCAATTAGAGTAATATAGAAACTTCAACAGATTTTTGTTTCATTCTATTTTATTTATTTTCTAAAGATTGGTAGAATGTTTGAATTGCTGAGAACAACAAACTGCATGGAAAATAAAAACCTAAATAACCAAGAGTTGACTAGCAGAATGTTGGTATATGAAAGGAAATATTCAAAATTATTATTGAAAAAAGTCAGCTTAGAGACTGTATTTTGTATAGAGGCATTCAAAACTATATTACCACCAAAAGGGCAAATCTGGAGTTTGTGGTTCTCCATCTCATGTTTTTGTTGATAGTATCATTTGAGTAATTAGATGTTCAGGTAAGAGAAAATCATTAATAGTTCTTCTTTTAACATAGTTAAAAGTAGTCTTAAATAGTAGTCTAACATAGTCTTTTAACATAGTTCTTCTTTAAACTTCTTTTAACATAGATACGTGGCTACCAAGACCAATGGTAATTGATCTGCCTCTAAAATGAAATAAAAATATCAACGTTTTGTTGATAGAAGGAATTTGAGTAACATTGACCTTCCTTGCTAAAAGCTGTTTGTTGCCCGAAAGAAGGAAAACAATTAGATACTGTCTTTAAAGATGACAAGTTAAATTCACAAACATCTGCTGTTTGGGCAGTCTGCTGGAGCATTTGACATAGTCCAAAGGACCCATATTTCCCTCTTATAGGGAGTTAATATGCCCATAATGACAATGTTGTGTGATTCATTCCTGTTTTTATCCTCCATGTTTTCTAAAGATGAAGATTTTCAGCTGTTCTTTATTAGTCTCAAAATAAGGTTTAAATAGGCCAAAAGGTCCATTTCTGAGAAGAGTGACATTGTAAAATTAGAGAATCATATTTGTGCCCCAAAGTAAAAAAAAGACAATAAATCTTCATTCTCAGTGTCACTTTTGTGTAAGCTCAATGGTATTAATAAAAAACAAACAAACAAACAAACAAAACCCAGTGAAGTCACTTGTGAATTACCATCAACTTATTGGAAAGCTTCTGAGTTTAGTGACTTTTCTCTTTATTTGGACCAAGTGTGAGAAAAAGGTCAAGAACACTTGTTCTTAACAAATACATGACAAATACCATATGTTTTTGTTTTTAAGAAACTTACTGGACTGAGTGAAAAGTTTGTTAATTTTTATGGGAGTAGAGTTTTCAGTCCCTCTGGGAAATGTAGATTAAAGAAATCACATGTAATACACTGATGGTAACACTAAGGTTCTTAAAACTCTGCAAACTAGTGATGTCCACACTTTTGAGTAATGTCACCTTTTGAGATTTAGATAAAATTGTGACCCTCTCCTCAGAATAATTCACTTAGACAAATACATCTTCCATGTGGCATACTATTTCAAGAGTTTCCCAACTTACTCTATCCATTTGTGGGTCTGGAAGATTCCTTGGATCAGTGTACCCTCTGTAGAATAATATGATAATTTGTTCTTTTGGGAGAAAATAAACTACTGTTTACCACAGTGAGAAACTCCAATCTGCTATAGGGATTATTCCTATACTTCCCTATTGTTTTCTTCTTGTGTTTGTGAAAAATGATGTCATTATTGATTTTTTTTTAATTTAAAATCTAGTCCAGGAAAATTTCATCTCCTGAAAAGAAAGTTCCTGGGAGATAGTACTAAGGCATATGGATAGTCATAGTGTAGCTGGATAAGCACCATTATCAAGACACTAGCCTCTTTTCCCAAACTAACTGTTGATAGTGAGCTTTCTTTAGGCACCGTAAAACTTTCTTTGAAGTAATTCTCTTTTACCTGTGCCTTTTCCTTCCTAGACTACTTCTAAGTACTTAACATTTTTTTTGGAAATTTACTAAAAAATAGGATTATTTGCAATTTATGGGTTTAAAAATAATATTAATATTTCAATTCCTCTGCCCTGTACTCTTCCCCTAAGATATACAGTAGCACACAGGGGTGGGCTTGGCACTGATAACCACATAGGTTTTACTGACTTCTCTCAAAATCTCCAAGGTATATTTTAGTTCCATAGGAATGCAGGCTTGAAAACAAGTAAACAAAATTGAGGGTGGTAGGAGCATGAATGGAGGGTGATCTGTCTGTAGCACTCTGACAGTGAGATCCAGCCTTGTGCTGGATGTTTTTGAGTCCCAGCCTTGAAATGATAATATCAGGCTCCTAGAAGCTAAACATAACTATTTACACTAAAAGTGTCCATTTCTACCCCTTTCACAAGAAAACCATCAAGATTTCATCTAAAATATCAAAATTTTTAGAAATAATAAAAGTAGTGGCTTCCTACCTGATTCTCTGCATCAAAGATGGTTTTTTCACAAGGTAACATCTGATACCAGCTCTTATACATGAGGAGAGTGTCCTGCATATTTCAACAACTGTAGATTGTCAACCTTAAGGTCCTCAACATTAGAGAAAAAAATCAGAAGAAATGAGTAAAAAAGAAAGAATTTTAAGACCTTTGTCAAACATCTGAAATACTATGATCCTGGTATCATTTAATTTCCAAAAAGATTTAGGACTGTTCATACTTTAGCCCTAGGACTGATCCACTCAGAAACTAAAGTCATTACAAGTCTTCTTTCTTTATAGATTATTTTATAGCTGATAAACTGGAACTGAATAAAAGTCTATTCTTCTGAAACTACTATAGAGTCAAAAATCATAAAAACTCTCTGAAAACCAATGTGATAACCACTTAAATAACTCACTTAGATTGAAAGTATATTATGTAATCATCAGCAGTGAAGATAAATTTATGGATGTGCTCTTATTTCAAACAGAACTATGTTGAAATGACGATGAAGAATTATTAACAGATTCATTTGGATTCTTTTTTCTTGGATCAGTAAACATAAATAAGAGTAGTCTCTTAAAAAGTTAAATGTAATAGAGGAAATGCAAATATGCTTATAGGTATAATTGCGATATTGAATATAAAATTTAAGATTGGTGTTTCTGAGACTGCATCTGAAAAATGAATGTGGGAGATGATTCTTCCATGATTCTTTCATTTAAATAATATGAAATTATATGTAGGGACGCCATTTTACTTTTCTTGTTCTTTTTGTTTTTCAAATGACCATGGCCTACTTAGTTGATATCTAAATACAAAAATCACATGCAACTCTAGACTGAATAAAGACAGTTCCTTGTATTTTGTTATAGGGACTTTATAGTTCACTGTTTTTCTTCGCCTGAACCTTGAAGGATGTTAAAAATTGAAGAAAATGTAACCTTACAAAAACTGATAGCTTCTAAATGTCAATAAAATGTCTGATGTTATGTTTTATTTCATAGTAAATGAAATTATTTCGTACTGTATCAAATGTGTTTCCAAATGTAAAGCCAAAACCTACATAAACTATTTTGCCAAGAAATTTTCTATCATGGTTCTCATTGTTGATATAGAGTTTAAATGAAGACCTTAGATGAAGAAGGAAAATGCATTTTTACATCCAGCCTTCTTGGCAACAGAAGAAAGTGCTGTATTGTTCTTCACACAAACCACCCCCATTAGAGCTCAAGATGTTCTTTTCCTTCTAATCCTCATTTGTACCCCTTAGCTATTTGTTTAGAATTAAATTAACTACAATTTGGAAAATGTGGATGAAAGGTAGTGCATTGAGTAGATATCACATGTTTCCTGAATGGTGCCTGTTCGGACTCTTTCACAGCCATTCATTGTGCTTGAAAGGGTGTAGTGTGTGAATTGTTGGACTGTCACTCTGCAGAGAAGTCTGGCAGCCAGTATTACCATGGAAACAGCAGGAAAACGGCAATTAACAAAATGGCTCTGATTTTTTTTTCCTCTTTCTTTTTCTGCTCTTTAGATTTAGAGAGGATATCCCCCTTTAAAACACGCACAAACATCCATACATACACAAAAATACACAGGCACACATGATGAAAAAAACCAATATTTGAAATTCTACTTATAATTGGATTCCTCCATGGATGGTATCAGTGATTTTTTTAAAATCATACTTCAAATATAAATATTTATAAATGGTTTTCTCAACTTATTCCTTCCTCCCCCTTTCAGTTTTTGTTCTTTTCAGACATTGAAAGAATTCTTTGGAAATATCCTTAGGTAAATGACTGTTAATGAGCAGAATCTGTGATTTTAACCCTGGCACATTCATTGGACTTTTAATTAGTCCCTCTTACCATCATTCTTGTGACAGAAACACAATGTAGGCCTAAGAGCTTAAACCAAAAGGAGACTCTATTTAGATTTGTCAACCTTAGTTTAAGTTAGAGAATCGGGAAAAGTGGGTTAGGTATGGACATTATGACTAGAATTTGTGACTGAAGACTTAACAGAGCAAAATGAGTAAATGTTTGATGCCACCATTAATACTAAAAATGTATTACAATCCAAAATTTGTCAGACTTTGATATCTTTAAAAAGGCTAGTTATAAATAAAGGAAATGATTGTACATTGTAAGTATCAAAATTAAAGTAAAATATGAGTGGGAGACCTATTGAGACTCTGTGTTAAATATTCCATTAAATGAAATAATGTAGTTTGCAGATAGACACTCTAAGTGCAAAGAGATACTTAGGAGTATAAGAATGAATGTTTCTTTTGCATACTGTTTTTAAAATCTGTTCTTTCCTAAGCCTTATGGAAAAATATAATTCTATAGGAGGCCTAAGTCCAGCAGTGACCCTGAACTTGCTCTGTGTTTAATATAGATTGAAAAAAAAAAAAGGTTTTCTATCAGAATGAAATGACAAACTTACTATTTTATAAAATATCTTAATGACATCTCTGAAATTCTAGGCAAACTTTCAGAAATCATTCTTAAAATTTCCCGAAAACCAAGTAGGGCCTAACCTGTGTTGCACTATGTGTTCTTTAACTTTTCTCCAACATTCTTTGTCTCTCTATTTGACAATATTTACTTCTTGTTGTAGAAAGAGCCATTTAAACATAAAATTCCAGTAGACATTTTCAGGTAAGGATGTAATCTGTTTTTTGAAATTTTAGAATCTGGGTAAATTTTTTAAGGAGCCTATAAATTTCTGCAAAACCTTTTAAGTTATACTTTAATGTGGCTGAACAGATAATTGTCTTTATGAACTAACTAAAACAGATCTTTAGAAAATGAGTAGGTATTCTAGACTTGGATATCTCATATTTTGGGTGAATATTAGTAATTTATACTATGAAAAAACAAAGAATTAGGCATATTAGGAAGGCAGTATTTGAGAAAAAAGTCATGTGAAATTTTGAAAGAGGTGTATGGTTTTGAATTGAAGTCAAGCAAAACTTGGCATTTTTAACAAAAGGAGACCACAAACAGTGTAGTGACTTTCAAATTCTCTATTACTATGCAATTCTACTGTTAGCTATATTTAACTTATTGTAAACTGTATCACTGAGATGGACACTAGTCCCTAGAGAAATATCCATGAGGCATATGAGAAGACAATTATTTTTAATTCACAGTGCAGAATTCTAAAGTAGAGAAGTTGAAAACCTACTGTACTAAAATGAAAAAAAAAAAAAAAGAAATGACTCATCCAGCCATTATTATGACATATATATGTGTGTGTGTGTATATATAATTATATATATACATATATATATATATGGGGCACAAAATATAGGATGTTGTATTTTATTACTCTTTCTTGCTCTTAACTTCATTTATTTCTTTCGCTTTCCACATATTCGTTTACTCCTTTCTCATCTTTGCTTGCTTTTTCTTTTTATTGCATCATTTTCTTGTTATTTGATGCCATATAGTAGAATATGGTAAAAATATAAGGTCACCTTTAAAGTGAAAAATAAGGAAAATATAAGAAGAAACAAGATTAACACATTTAATTTTAGTTATATTTTATGTACATAACTTTTTATATTAGTTATAACTTATTGTTATTCCATATTGACTATAAATAATGTAAAAATTATTTAAAAAAAACATAAGAAAATGGGCATATATATATTATTGCGCCATATATATATTATATATATATAATTAAAAAAACTTATACAGCATCATTTGTGTGCCAAATAGCTCTTGAAGGATGACGTATCTGCGTAATGGTCAATAAATAAGTTTGGATTTCATGAGACTCACTGAGATATCAGCTTCATCAATATTTTTAAAGTCATCCAAGAAATGTACACTTAATAAAGGGACTTAGTTCTGCTTACTACCCTACCCCCAATGCCTAGACCAGTGCCTAACATAGACTCTCACTTAGAACATGCTTGTTTAGTAAATTAGCCTCCCTTTTTCACTTCCTTTCTCAATGGGAGTTGAATGACAAATCAAGGAGTTCTGAACCACTCCTCTGTTTATGCATCTTTTAATATGCATAACTTATTATTTTAGATTTTCTCCCTCAATAAGTTTCATATAAGGCTGTTAGGTTATGGGTGTAAACATCTGTAGAACTGATTAACATTATTTCAAATTTGTTGCCCATTTTCTTATGTTTTTTTAAAATAATTTTTACATTATTTATAGCCAATATGGAATAACAATAAGTTATAACTAATATAAAAAGTTATGTACATAAAATATAACTAAAATTAAATGTGTTAATCTTGTTTCCTCTTATATTTTCCTTATTTTTCACTTTAAAGGTCACCTTATGTTTTTACCATATTCTACTATATGGCCTCAAATAACAAGAAAATGATGCAATAAAAAGAAAAAGCAAGCAAAGAAAAGATGAGAAAGGAGTAAAAGAATATGTGGAAAGCAAAAGAAATAAATGAAGTTAAGAGCAAGAATGAGTAATAAAATACAACATCCTATATTCTGCGCCATAACTGAAGACCTAGACTAGAAGAAACTCTAGCTTTGAGAGAGTGTTCTTGATTTTATGAGAACTATCTTATGAATTAATTCCTGAATACATATCTAAGTGCCTTTCCCTATTTCCTTAAAATGACCAGTTACTAAGCGATGAGTAATTTCAAATTCTATATAAGCAAACAACCTAGTTACAAAGAAAAATATAGAGGGACTTGAGAATATTGAGATACCATAGAAGTAAAAAGATTAAATGAATATATAATCCTGCAAAAATAAATTTTAAAGACTTCAAGAACTTGGATATTCCTCAGTCACACTAGGTACATTGTCAAGTGCTCAAGTGCCACATGTGGCTGGTGGTTACCACATTGGGCACTGCAGGTTATAGAACTTTTTTTTTTAATTCTTATGTTCAATTAGCCAGCATAAAGTACATCATTAGTTTTTGATGTAGTGTTCAACAATTCATTAGTTGCCTATAACACCCAGTGCTCATCACCACATGTGCCCTCCTTAATACCCATCACCAGGTTACCCATCCTCCAACCCTCCTCCCTTCTGTAACCCTCAGTTTGGTTCCCAGAGTCCAGAGTCTCTCATGGTTTGTATCACTCTCTGATTTCTTCTCATTCAGTTTTCCCTCCCTTCTTTTTCTATCAGCATAGAAAGTTCTCTTGGTCACTGCTGCTCTAGATCCCCCTCCCCACAGTGTTGTCATCTACTCCGCATAATTGCTTTGTTATTAAATTTTTTCACTTAAAACTATATTGAGTAACTTTCCTTATGACATTAAATATATACATATTACTAAATAATATGGAGTTACCTTAATTATCCTGATAGGCAGATACTGGCAGACATTACTCATGTTTTTTTCTTATTGAAAATGTGCCTGGGGGCACCTGGGTGGCTCAGTCGGTTAATTGTCTGCCTTCGGCTCAGGTCATGATCCCAGGGTCCTGGGATCGAGCCCTGCATCGGGCTCCCTGTTCAGCAGGGAGTCTGCTTCTCCCTCTACCCCTCACCCCACTTGTGTTCTCTCTCTCTCACTTTCTCTCACTCTCTCTGTCTCTTAAATAAATAAATAAAATCTTTTAAAAAATAAAGAAAATATGCCTGAATACAGGACTTTAATTTATGCACGTAGAACTTTAATTTGTATATACAAGACTTTTATTTATTTTTTTCTAAGATTTTATTTATTTATTTTAGAGAGAGAATGGGGTGGGGGGGCAGAGGCAGAAGGAGAAGGAGAATCCCAAGCAGACTCCCTGCTGAGCACAGAGTGATGTAGGGCTCAATCCCAGGACCCTGAGATCATAACTTGAGCTGAAACCAACTGAGGACACCCCTAAGACTTTTAATTTTAGTGAAACAATAAGACACACATAGCTGTTACCATGTGAGCAGACAACAGTTACTTAATACCACCTATTTTTGGTAAGGCTCTACTATTATATGTTGCATTTTATATTCAAGTGGTAGCTTACAGTGTTTTATATAAGAATTTGCTGGTGAAACAATATATTTTACACACATGATTAAAAATAAATATTTGATTTTTGTCAACAATACAGAGAGCGACATAGATTTGTAAGTTTCTGAAATGATACACCAATTATCTTACCATTATACAGTTCTAGTTCCTTCTGTATATGGAGGATTATTTTTTTTTGGAGGATTATTTTTTATTCAGATGCTTTAATTGAAAATAAAGTCATCATTAAAAGTCTGTCTGGGCTATAGAAAATACATGTTATTTTATGTTATTTTACTTAGAGGCTACCTGCCCTGCAGGAAGCCTGCTTTTCCCTCTCCCACTCCCCCTGCTTGTGTTCCCTCTCTTGCTGTGTCTCTCTCTCTGTCAAATAAATAAATAAAATCTTTAAAAAAAATAAGTTTTCTATACTCATGAAAGGTGGTGTCCTGAATTTGTCTCACTCAACTCTATGCTTTTACTTCCCAGTCTATCTCCATGTTCTGTTGCCAAGACCAAGAAATGACTCTCCATAGCCTCAAATTTTATATTGTTTGCCTCAACTAGGTGCATACTCTGCTTCCTAACTTGTTCCTATCTTCCTGTATTCCAATCTTCTTTGCTCATCTCAGGTCAGTGGAAAGTCTTTGCTGGTTCAGACCCTGCTCAGATTAGAGGGATTTATCCTCAGTCATTTCTGATTTGCAATTACCATTTCAGGTTTCTAAGGAACTTTCTGATTCAGCCATAAGATAGTATCTAATTAAACGTTTAATTTTTGACTGATACATGGCATAACTTCTCTCTTCAGGATAATTTTCTTTCAAAATGTAATTATCCTTCCCTGACACTGTACCATAGTTAAGTTTACTTTGGGCTATCCCTATGGTTGAATTTCAGAAGCTAGTATTAAAGGAAGTTTTATCCCTTCCCACTAAAAAAAATATATCTTAATATAAATTGGAAGAATAGGGAGTATCTTTTGTGATTTAATTGAGGCTACCATTCCCAGAAATCTCTGGAATGCAGAAGTAGTTTCAGGCTGAGGGAGTAAGTTGCATCAACTTATTTTAAGGTATTTTTCTATCTTCCTGATCATCAGAACACTTTTTTTTTTAAAATCAAAGCTTCTAAAATAAATCCTCTACTGAAATTTAGCAACGTTTTCTTAAAACCAATAAATTCAAACTCTTTTACATGTATACAAAACCAAATATGATTTAATTCCCAACTAATTTTTCTGCTATGTTGATTAAGTACACTAGAAATTTTTTTTAAAAGATATCAATTAAAAAAAAAACATCAATCGTCTAGTGACTGAAAAGAATCTTATTGCCTTGGAGGGTCTGCAGTATATTTATCATATTCCTGTGGTGAACCCAGGCCAAGAGCAGCATGAGGGAATGGAAAGGTACAATGGATTAGGCATCTGAGAAATTTCTCAACTCTAATTTTCAAGTAAAATTGATTTTGGCAAAAGTAAGCATGAGAACATATCACAACTCATACAGTTGCAGAAATTATTATCCTCTAGACCACCATCATACTTTGGGATGCAGCAGAACTTTATGCATACATCTTAAAAAGATGTCCCTTGTGGTTCAAATATTACTGCATTCCACTACATAATAGTGCTTTACAATCGTTCACCACAGACACCCACAGATGGGTCCTCTTGTAAATTTTTCCAAAGAGCTTGGAATTCTTCCTCTTCAAGTATCTTCAAGTATAATACATTATCTTTTCAACAACAGATGTATAAAGACTTCCTTTGCTTGAAATCCCACAACAGCAATACCTTAACTTGAATCAATATGCTCCCCAGCTGCCCAACGTCAAAATCAGTCTTCTGAAAGAAAAGACCAAGTGCTCCTTCCTGCTCCTATCCACCTCACTCTGGGTCATTTCAGCATTTGAGGCTACACAAACAACCTTGCAATCTCATGTTATAATTTATAATTTTCCCTGATCTCTGAACTTTAGGTAGTTTAGAGAAAACCATATAGATTATGGGGAGATTCTTAAAGAAAATGAACAATAGGAAATCTAAAATAATTAATTATCTTTTGTAAGGCAATATGATGTGACAGAAAGAACAATGGCCTTGGAATAAGACAGACTTTCATCTCAAAGCTGTGAATATTGGCTTTGTGATTTGGGGCACATTACCTTTTTCAGGACCTTGGTTTTTCATGTGCAACACTGAAATAGGATTAGTTATCTTGAAAGATTGCTGTAAAGTAGGCAATTTAAATAGTGCTGTACATGGCCCATAAGTAGTTCTTAATAAATTGAGGCTGTCATTATAATTATAAATTAACTTCTTTAAATTTAGTTTTTCTCATCATTGCCAAGAATTCAGTGATATAATTTAATAAAGATCTAGACATTCTTTTTTTTTTTTTTAAAGATTTTATTTATTTGACAGAGAGAGACACAGCGAGAGAGGGAACACAAGCAGGGGGAGTAGAGAGGGAGAAGCAGGCTTCCCACTGAGCAGGGAGCCTGATGTGGGGCTCGATCCCAGGACCCTGAGATCACAACCTGAACCTAAGGCAGACGCTTAATGACAGCCACCCAGATGCCCCAAGATCTAGACATTCTTTGCACAAATTTGTATGAGGCATTGAAATTTCCTCTTTCCTCTAGACTTCATTGGAGAAAGTTGTCATCTCTAAAAAAGCTGCCTGTGAAAGTGATGTGTTATTAGTTCCTGCAATAAAAAAAAAAAAAAAAAACTTAGCGAAATCATAGAATGAGTGACGCAGTAGAGATTTACTGAAATTTGAGAGAAATTTAAGACTAGAATTTTTAAGATTATATATACATTAAGAGAATTTTAAATACAATAAACCTATTGTTTCACATTTTGTATTTTTATACAGAGAAAAAATTGCTGTTGATATAAACAAATTGATATTTTAAGTTTGGACAACAACAAAGATTGGCATTTTGATGAAATATTGGACTTAGGCATGTAAATGCAAGATAGTGAAATTCTGACAGCTCCTATTTATATATTTAGCAGAATAATGAACCACTATCTATCACCAATACTCCGACTCTTTTCCTCTTATTTGCCATCCACTTATTTAACTGCTCATTTTCAGTATACATGTATGTTTGTATCAGAATTGCTGTCCCATTGCACTATAGGGAACAATTTTACCAACTAGAGTGCATTGCTTATGTGCAGGTTTTCGTGCTTTGCTCTTAGTCTTACCATCTCTATTCATTTTCAAAGATATGTAGATTAGCACACCCCCCCCAACCAATCCCACTAAACCTCCTTCAATGAGATTAACTCATACTTTTGTAGTGTAGTTAGATTGTTTATCACATTCTGCATTCTTTCCTGGAATCCAGATCATCTCACCTTTTTATTTGTGCACATTAAAGTATATTCTTTGTATTATAAATTTCTTTGCTTTTTAAATAAATGTATAATCATGTTTCAGAATTATAGTATCATACAGAATAGTTTCACTGATCCAAATAATCCCCTGTCCTTTATTAAATCACTTCACTGAACCCTTTGACATTTAATATCATTTACAGTTTAATGATATTTCATTTTATGGATGTATCAATGTTTGTTTATCTATTTATCTATTGTAGAACATCCTGGTTTCTTCCAGTTCTGGCAATTTTTGATAAAGCTGTTATAAGTATATATTCACATACAGGTTTTAGTGTGAACACAATTTTCAAATAAGGTGAGTAAATACCAAGGACACAGTTGTTATATTGTATGATAAAACCCTAGCTTTATAAGAAATTGTTAATTTGTCTTCCAAAATGGCAGCACCATTTTACAAAAGGTGAAAGAAAAAAAAAATGCTTCTTTGCCTTTGACCCTAGAGGGAAAATATCAAATTTCTGACTAAAAAATATGATATTAGTTTTAGTGTTCTTATAAATGCTCTTTATCACATTGAGGAAAGTCTATATATCTAGTTGGCTGAGATTTTTAAAAATCGTGAATAGATTTTGTTGAAAGCTTTTTCTGCATCAATTGGTGTAATCAGGTAATTTTTCTTCCTTAGCCTGTTTATTTGGTGGGTTAACTTGATTGATTTTCTAATGTTGAATGAGCCTACATACCTGGTATGAATTCCATCTGGTTGTGATGTACATATTTTTTATGCATTGGTAGTGTCAGTTTGCCTCTATTTTATAAAGGATTATTGAATCTATCCTTCATGAGAAATCTTAATCTGTAGTTTTAATATTTTGCAATGTCTTTATGGCTTTGTTATCAAGGTAATGCTTATTTCAGGAATAAGTTAGGAAGTGTTTTCTCTGCTTCCATTTTCTTAGAGATTGTGGAAAATCAGTATAGTTTTTGTCTTTAAATGTTTGGTAGAATTCACTACTGACTTAACTGGGCCTGGAAATTTCTTTTTTTGGAAGGTTATTAATTATTGATTAAATTCCTTTTACAGATATAAGACTATTCAGGTTACCTAGTTTTCCTTGTGTGAGTTTTAGAAGTTTGTATTTCAAGGAATTTGTCCATTTCATCTGTGTTATCAAATTTGTTCCTTTATTATCCTTTTAATGTTCACAGAATCAGCAGTCATGATACTTACTTCATTTATGGTATTGGTAAGATTTTTGCCTTCTCTTTTTGTTTTGGTTAGTTTGACTAGATGTTTTTCAATTTTATTGATCTTCTCAAAGAACCAGCTTTTGGTTTTATTGATTTTCTTTGTTTTCCTGCTTTCAAACCCATAGATATCTGCTCTACTTTTTTTTTTTTAATTCTATTACTACTCTTGATGTTATTTTCTCTTATTTTTCTAATATTGTAGTGTGGAACTTAGACTATTGACTTTATGTCTTTTATTTTCTAATATATCTATTTAATGCCATAAATTTTCTAAGTCCTAATTTTCTGTATCCTACAAATTTTGATTTTTTAATTCTATTTTCACTTAGTTCAAAATATTTTAATTTATTAAGTCTTCTCTTTATATGGTATTTAGAATTGTGTTGTAAGTTGTATGAGTTCTTTCTTTTTTTAAATTAATTTATTTATTTTAGAGAGAGAGAGAGCATGAGCAGGGAGAGAGAGGCAGAGGGAGAGGGAGAGAGAGGCAGAGAACCAGACTGCCTGCTGAATTCAGTGCCCAACACAGGGCTTGATCCCAGGATCATAAGAACATGACCTGAGCTAAAACCAAGAGTCAGAGGCTTAACCAACTGAGCCACCCAGGTTCCCCATGTATAAGTTCTTTATATATTTTGGAAATTAACCTCTAATAGGATATTTGATCTGCAAATAAATTTTCCTATTCAGTAGACTGTCTTTTTCTTTTGTTGGTGGTTTCCTATGCTGTGAAGAAGCTCTTTAGTTTGATGTAGTTCCATTTATTTATTTTTGCTTTTGTTTCTCTTTCTTTTGGAGTCAGATCTAAAAACATAACTAAGACTAATGTCAAGGGAATTATCACCTATGTATTCTGCTAAAAGTACTATGGTTTCAGGTCTCACATTCAAGTCTTTAATCCACTTTGAGTTGGTTTTTGTATATGGTATAAGATAGTGGCCCAGTTTCATTACCTTGTAGGTAGCTGTCCAGTTTAATGAACAAAACTGAGTGAAAAGACTCATTTCCCCATTGTATGTACTTGCGTACTTTATCATGAATTAGTAGACCATATATTTGTGGGTTTATTCCTAGGTTCTCAATTTTGTTCTATTGATCTGTGTGCTTTTAGACCAATACCATAATGTTTTGATTACTATACATTTGTAGCATAATTTGAAATAAGGGAATGTAATACCTCCAGCTACGTTCTCTCTCAAAACTGTTTAGGTTATTCCAGGTCTCCTGTGGTTTCAAATAAATTATAGAATTATTAGTTCTGGTTCTGTAAAAAATATCATTATAACTTTGAGAGGAATTATATTAAATTTGTAGATTGATTTGAGTAGGTATATTTTGAAAATATTAATTCTGCAAATACATGAGCATGGAATATCTTTCCACTTATTTGTCTCTTTTCATCAGTGTCTTCTCATTTTTAAAATACAGTTCTTTCACCACCTTGGTTAAATTTATGCCCAGTTGGGGGGTGGAGCAAGATGGCGGAGGAGTAGGAGACCTGGATTTCGTCTCCTCTCAGGAATTCAGCTGGATAGGGATCAAACCATTCTGAACACCTACGAACTCAACAGGAGATCAAAGAAAAGAAGAGCAACAACTCTCTGAACAGAAAAGTGACCACTTTCTGGAAGGTAGGACGTGCGGAGAAGTGAATCCGAGGCGATATTCGGGAGGTAAGATGGCGGGGATGGGCCTCCGTCAGCCACTTCTGGCAAGTGATAGAACCACGGAGCACAAAATCGGAACTTTTAGAAGTCGGCTCTGCTGAGGGACGTCACTCCGGTGGCTAAGTGGGGGGTGGAACCCTCGTGGGACAGTGTGGTCTCAGGACCCTCAGGGTCACAGAAAGACTGGGGATGCCTGAGTGCAGCAGAGCTCCCAGGTATCGGAGCCGGGAAGCCGGCTGCAGAGACAGAGCCCAGGCGCAGGCTCTCAGCTCCGGGTTGTCATAAACCGTGATCCGCAGCACAGTCGGGCCACTGCTCCTCCAGCAGGGACCCAACAAGCGGCAGATCCTGGGAGATTCACCTTCTTCCCCCGGGAGGAGAGGTGCGGGAGTGCACCGCAGTGATCTGCTGGGTTTGGAGACGCCACACGGGGTCGGGTGCCAGAGATAGAAGTGCGCGGTCACAGGCCAGGTGAGCACAGAGTGCGGCTGGAGACCAGGGAAATGGGAGTGTCTGATGGCTTTTCTCTGGGGGGTCACTGAGGAGCGGGGCCCCGAGTTCTCGGCTCCTCCAAGGTGGAGATTGGGAGGCCGCCATTTTCACTCTCTGCCTCCAAAGCTTTACAGAAAGCTTGCAGGGAACAAAAGCTCCAGAGAGCAAACCCGAGCAGATTACTCAGCCCAGACTGGGCAAGGGCGGGGCAATTGCGCCTCCAGCAAAGACTTTTGGAAACCACGGCAACAGGCCCCTCCCCCAGAAGATCAGCGAGAACAGCCAGCCAAGACGAAGTTTACGGATCAATGAGAACGGCAGAACTCCAGCACTAGGGGAATACTGCACATAGAATTCATGGCTTTTTTTACCATGATTCTTTAGTCTTTCAAAGTTAAATTTTTTTTAACTGTCTTTTTTTTTTTGAATTTTTCTTTTTCCCTTTTTCAACCAACATCTTATCAATCCCTTTTTTAAAAAAAACATTTTTATTTTTCAATTTCAGAGTCATATTCTATCCCTTCATAGTAGTTACCCATATTTTTGGCATATATATATAAGTTGTTCTCTCTTTAAAATTTTGACATAGTTTCTTCTAACAGATCAAAATATACCCTAAATCTCTAGTGTATGTTTTTTTTCTACTCCCCTGCCTGATCACATTCTCTCCCTTTTTTTTCTTTTTTTTTTCAAATCCTCTTCTTTCTTTTTTCAAACAACTTCTTATCAATTCCTTTTATAAAATTTTTAATAATTTCCATCTTTACAGTCATATTCCATCCCTTCATCATATCAACCCTTATTTT
The DNA here is from genome assembly GCF_964656455.1 of Halichoerus grypus. Lineage (NCBI taxonomy): Eukaryota > Metazoa > Chordata > Mammalia > Carnivora > Phocidae > Halichoerus > Halichoerus grypus. The sequence goes on along the minus strand of NC_135717.1, from coordinate 74,909,219 downwards.
TGTACATATATAAGTTTTTCTTTCTTTAAAATTTTGGGAGGCACTTTCTTCTAGCAGACCAAAATACACCCAAAATCTAGTGTGTGGCACTGATCTATATACCAGGCTGATCATATTTGATCACATTCTGTTTTTTTTGTTTTGTTCTGTTTTTGTTTGTTTTTATCTTTATCTTTTTCTTTTTCTTTTTTCTCTCTTTCCCTTTCTTTTCCCACTGCATCAGGTCTTTTCTGATTTGTTTAGAGTATATTTTCTGGGAATGTTGTTACCCTGTTAGCATTTTGTTCTCTCATTAATCTAGTCTCCTCTGGACAAAATGACAAGATGGAAAAACTCACCTCAACAAAAAGAACAAGAGGTAGTTCCGACTGCCAAGGACCTACTCAATACGGACATTAGTACGATGTCAGATCTAGAGTTCAGAATCATCACTTTAAAGATACTAGCTGGGCTTGAAAAAAGCAAGGAAGTTATTAGAGAAACGCTTTCTGGAGAAGTAAAAGAACTAAAATGTAACCAAGTAGAAATCAAAAAGGCTATTAATGAGGTGCAATCAAATATGGGGGCACTAACTACTAGGATAAATGAGGCAGAAGAGAGAATCAGTGATATAGAAGACCAAATGATGGAAAATAAAGAAGCTGAGAAAAAGAGAGAAACAACTACTGGATCACGAGGGCAGAATTCGAGAGATAAGCGATACCATAAGACAAAACAACATTAGAATAATGGGGATCCCAGAAGAAGAAGAAAGAGAGAGAGGGGCAGAAGGTATAATGGAGCAAATTATAGCAGAGAACTTCCCTAATTTGGGGAAGGAAACAGGCATCAAAATCCAGGAAGCACAGAGAACGCGTCTCAAAATCAATAAAAATAGGTCAACACCCCGACATCTAATAGTAAAACTTACGAGGCTCAGAGACAAAGAGAAAATCCTGAAAGCAGCTTGGAACAAGAGATATGTAACCTACAATGGTAGAAACATTAGATGGCAAGAGACCTATCCACAGAGACCTGGCAGGCCAGAAAGGACTGGCATCATATATTCAGAGCACTAAAAGAAAAATATGCAGCCAAGAATACTATATCCAGCTAGGCTGTCATTGAAAATAGAAGGAGAGATAAAAAGCTTCCAGGACAAACAAAAACTAAAGGAATTTGCAAACACAAAACCAGCCCTACAAGAAATATTGAAAGGGGTCCTCTAAGCAAAGAGACAGCCTAAAAGTAACATAGACCCGAAAGGAACACAGACAATATACAGTAACAATCACCTTACAGGCAATACAATGGCACTAAATTCCTATCTTTCAATAGTTACCCTGAATGTAAATGGGCTAAATGCCCCAATCAAAAGACACAGGCTCTCAGATTGGATAAAAAGACAAGACCCACCAATATGCTGTCTGCAAGAGACTCATTTTAGACCCAAAGACACCCTCAGATTGAAAGTGAGGGGGTGGAAAACCATTTACCATGCTAATGGACACCAAAAGAAAGCTGGGGTGGCAATCCTTATATCAGACAAATTAGATTTTAAACCAAAGACTGTAATAAGAGATGAGGAAGGACACTATATCCTACTTAAAGGGTCTATCCAACAAGAAGATCTAACAATTGTAAATATCTATGCCCCTAACATGGGAGCAGCCAATTATATAAGGCAATTAATAACAAAAGCAAAGAAACACATCGACAACAATACAATAATAGTGGGGGACGTTAACACCCCCCTCACTGAAATGGACAGATCGTCTAAGCAAAAGATCAAGAAGGAAATAAAGACTTTAAATGACACACTGGACCAAATGGACTTCACAGACATATTCAGAACATTCCATCCCAAAGCAACGGAATACACATTCTTCTCCAGTGCCCATGGAACATTCTCCAGAATCGATCACATCCTAGGTCATAAATCAGGTCTCAACTGGTACCAAAAGTTTGGGATCATACCCTGCCTATTTTCAGACCACAATGCTTTGAAACTAGAACTCAATCACAAGAGGAAAGTCGGAAAGAACTCAAATACGTGGAGGCTAAAGAGCATCCTACTAAAGAATGATTGGGTCAACCAGGAAATTAGAGAAGAATTAAAAACATTCATGGGAACACATGAAAATGACAACACAACTGTTCAAAATCTTTGGGATGCAGCAAAGGCAGTCCTAAGAGAAAAGTATATAGCAATACAAGCCTTTCTCAAGAAACAAGAAAGGTCTCAAGTACACAACCTAACCCTACACCTAAAGGAGCTGGAGAAAGAACACAAATAAAGCCTAAACCCAGCAGGAGAAGAGAAATAGTAAAGATCAGAGAAGAAATCAATGAAATAGAAACTAAAAGAACAGTAGAACAGATCAATGAAACTAGGAGCTGGTTCTTTGAAAGAATTAACAAGATTGATAAACCCCTGGCCAGACTTATCAAAAAGAAAAGAGAAAGGACCCAAATAAATAAAATCATGAATGAAAGAGGAGAGATCACAACCAACACCAAAGAAATACAAACAAGTATAAGAACATATTATAAGCAAGTATATGCCAGCAAATTAGATAACCTGGAAGAAATGGATGCATTCCTAGAGATGTCTCAACTACCAAAACTGAACCAGGAAGAAATAGAAAACCTGAACAGACCTATACCCACTAAGGAAATTGAAGCAGTCATCAAAAATCTCCCAAAACACAAAAGCCCAGGGCCAGATGACTTCCCAGGGGAATTCTACCAAACGTTTAAAGAAGAATTAACACCTATTCTTCTGAAACTGTTCCAAAAATAGAAATGGAAGGAAAACTTCCAAACTCATTTTATGAGGCCACCATTACCTTGATCCCAAAACCAGACAAAGACCCCACCAAAAAGGAGAACTACAGACCAATATCCCTGATGAACATGGATGCAAAAATTCTCACCAAAATACTAGCCAATAGGATCCAACAGTACATTAAAAGGATTATTCACCATGACCAAGTGGGATTTATCCCTGGGCTGCAAGGTTGGTTCAACATCCACAAATCAATCATGGTGATACAATACATTAACAAAAGAAAGAACAAGAATCATATGATCCTCTCAATAGATGCAGAAAAAGCATTTGACAAAGTACAGCATCCTTTCTTGATCAAAACTCTTCAGAGTATAGGCATAGAGGGTACATACCTCAAGATCATAAAAGCCATCTATGAAAAACCTACAGCGAATATCATTCTCAATGGGAAAAAACTGAGAGCTTTCCCCCTAAGGTCAGGAACGTGGCAGGGATGTCCACTATCACCACTGCTATTCAACATAGTATTGGAAGTCCTAGCCACAGCAATCAGACAACAAAAAGAAATAAAAGGCATCCAAATTGGCAAAGAAGTCAAACTCTCACTGTTTGCAGATGATATGATACTTTATGTGGAAAACCCAAAAGACTCCACCCCAAAACTGCTAGAACTCATACAGGAATTCAGTAAAGTGGCAGGATATAAAATCAATGCACAGAAGTCAGTGGCATTCCTATACACCAACAACAAGACAGAAGAAAGAGAAATTAAGGAGTCGATCCCATTTACAATTGCACCCAAAACCATAAGATACCTAGGAATAAATCTAACCAAAGAGGCAAAGAATCTGTACTCTGAAAACTATAAAATACTCATGAAAGAAATTGAGGAAGACACAAAGAAATGGAAAAACGTTCCATGCTCATGGATTGGAAGAACAAATATTGTGAAGATGTCAATGCTACCTAGAGCAATCTACACATTCAATGCAATCCCCATCAAAATACCATCCACTTTTTTCAAAGAAATGGAACAAATCATCCTAAAATTTGTATGGAACCAGAAAAGACCCCGAATAGCCAGAGGAATGTTGAAAAAGAAAAGCAATGCTGATGGCATCACAATTCCAGACTTCCAGCTCTATTACAAAGCTGTCATCATCAAGACAGTATGGTACTGGCCCAAAAACAGACACATAGATCAATGGAACAGAATAGAGATCCGAGAAATGGACCCTCAACTCTATGGTCAACTAATCTTTGACAAAGCAGGAAAGAATATCCAATGGAAAAAAGACATTCTCTTCAATAAATGGTGTGTTGGGAAAATTGGATAGCCACATGCAGAGGAATGAAACTGGACCATTTCCTTACACCACACACAAAAATAGACTCCAAATGGTTGAAAGACCTCAATGTGAGACAGGAGTCCATCAAAATCCTAAAGGAGAACACAGGCAGCAACCTCTTCGACCTCAGCCGCAGCAACTTCTTCCTAGAAACATCGCCAAAGGCAAGGGAAGCAAGGGCAAAAATGAACTTTTGGGACTTCATCAAGATAAAAAGCTTTTGCAAAGCAAAGGAAACAGTCAACCAAACCAAAAGACAACCGACAGAATGGGAGAAGATATTTGCAAATGACATATCAGATAAAGGGCTAGTAGCCAAAATCTATAAAGAACTTATCAAACTCAACACCCAAAGAACAAAGAATCCAGTCAAGAAATGGGCAAAAGACATGAACAGACATTTTTCCAAAGAAGACATCCAAATGGCCAACAGACACATGAAAAAGTGCTCAATATCGCTCGTCATCAGGGAAATCCAAATCAAAACCTCAGTGAGATACCACCTCACACCATTCAGAATGGCTAAAATTAACAAGTCAGGAAATGACAAATGTTGGCGGGGATGCGGAGAAAGGGGAACCCTCCTACACTGTTGGTGGGAATGCAAGCTGGTGCAGCCACTCTGGAAAACAGTATGGAGGTTCCTCAAGAAGTTGAAAATAGAGCTACCATATGATCCAGCAATTGCACTACTGGCTATTTACCCCAAAGATACAAATTAGGGGTCCAAAAGGGTACGTGCACCCCGATGTTTATAGCAGCAATGTCCACAATAGCCAAACTGTGGAAAGAGCCAAGATGTCCATCGACAGATGAATGGATAAAGAAGGAGTGGTATATATATACAAGGGAATATTATGCAGCCATCAAAAGGAATGAGATCTTGCCATTTGCAACGACATGGATGGAACTGGAGGGTATTATGCTGAGCGAAATAAGTCAAACAGAGAAAGACATGTATCATATGACCTCACTGATATGAGGAATTCTTAATCTCAGGAAACAAACTGAGTGTTGCTGGAGTGGGGGGTGTGGTGGGAGGGATGTGGTGACTGGGTGATAGACACTGGGGAGGGTATGTGCTCTGGTAAGCGCTGTGAATCTCAGATCTGTACCTCTGAAACAAATAATGCAATATATGTTAAGAAAAAAAAAAAGAAGAAGAAGATAGCAGGAGGGGAAGAATGAAGGGGGAGAAATCGGAGGGGGAGACAAACCATGAGAGACTATGGACTCTGAAAAACAAACTGAGGGTTCTAGAGGGGAGGGGAGTGGGAGGATGGGTTAGCCTGGTGATGGGTATTGAGGAGGGCACATTCTGCATGGAGCACTGGGTGTTATGCACAATGAATCATGGAACACTACATCTAAAACTAATGATGTAATTATGGGGATTAACATAACAATAAAAAATAAAAAAATAATTATGCCCAGTTATTTTATGCTTTTTGATGCAATTGTAAACGGAATTGCTTTTTTTAAATCTTTCTGATAATTTGTTATTTGTATATAAAAATGCATCAGGTTTCTATTGGAAGATGGAGGAAGAGTAGGGGACCTTGTTTCATCTGGTCCCTTGAATTCAGCTAGATATCTATCAAATCATTCTGAACATCTGTGAATTCAACCTGAGAGCTAAGAAAAGAATTGCTGCAACTCTACAAATAGAAAAACAACCACTTTTTGCAAGGTAGGAAGTGCTGAGATGTGAACCGGAGGGGATATATCAGAAGATAAACGACAGGGGAGCGGAGCCTCTGTGTAAGCCAGCTACCAGAAAGTGATATAGCTGGGGAGCACAAAATCAGAACTTTTAGAAGTCTGCTCCCAAGGGATGACCCTGCCTAAAAGGTGCTCAGGAGGTGAAGTGGGGCAGAATCCTAGGTGGGACAGTGTGGTCTCAGGAACCTCTGAGTAAAAGAAAGAATGGGAGTGCCTGAGTTGGCAGAGTTCCCAAACATTGGAGCAGGGAAACTGGCTACAATTAGCAAGCCCAGGAGTGAGCTTTCAGCTTGGTTTGCCATATACTACAAACTGCACAACAATTGGGCTACTGCTCTCTGAGCAGGGGACCCACAAGTAGCAGAAGCCAGTGACCCTCCTCCTTCCCCCAGGAGGAGGAGCTTGAGTGCACACATCATCAGGCGACCACTCCCCAAGCAGGGCACTGCAAGTGATAAAACCATGGTGACCCTCCTCCTTTCCCCTGGGAGGATCAGAGCAGGTGCACATGGCAGGAGTCTACAGAGTTTGGAGCACACGGAAGTGATTGTGTTTCCCTGAGGGTTCACAGAAGAGAGGGGACTGAGATATTTTCAGGTCCAGGGCTGGAGATCAGAGTGCCACATTTTTTTTTTCATCCTATAAAGCAGACTGAAAACCAACAGGGATCAAGAGTCACATGGAGCAACATGAAGCAGCTTACACTGAGCCCAGCCTCCTGGCCAGGGCTGTGCAACTCCACCCAGGCAAAGACACCTGAGAATCAGTGCAGCAGGCCCCTCTCCCAGAAGATCAGCAGGAACATCAAGATAATAAAATGTTTACAGATCACACAGAACTGAAAACTTCAGTGCTAGGGGAAAATAGTATATAGAATTCGAGGTTATTTCTCATGATTCTTTTGTCTTTCAGTTTAAAATTTTCCTTTCCTTTTCAATTAGTTTCTTATTTTGTCAACACTTTAAAGTCTTTTTAAAATTTTCATTTTTACATTTATATTTTATAGATATATTCTCCATTTTTGCTTTCCTTTCCCTATATTCTATTTTATTTTTTGTATACATATAAGTTTTTCTTTCTTTACAAATTTTGGGATCAAGTGTCTTCTAACAAACAAACCAAAATATACCCAAGAACAAGTGTATCACCTTGTTCTGTCTACCTGTTTGATTTTATTCTCTTCTCCCTCCCTTTTTTTTTTCTCTTTTGGTTTCTGATCTCTTCTGAATTGTCTAGTGTATATTTCCCAGAGGTCGACATTGATATATATATTTTTTTATTTTATTTTTTATTTCTTTTTTGTTCTCTCATTCATCTATTCTTCTCTGGAGAAAATGACCAGAATGAAAAATTCCCAGAAAGAAAACAAGAGACAGTACTCACTGCCAGAGACTTAATAAATATGGATATTGGTAAAATGTCAGAGCTAGAATTCAGAAAAATAATTATAAAGATACTAGCTGGGCTTGAAAAAAGCATATAAGACACTAGAGAATCCCTTTCTGGAGAAATAAAAGAACTAAGATCTAATCAGTTTGAAATAAAAAAGGTTATTGCTGAGATGCAGTCAACAATGGAAGCTCCTACTGCTGGGATAAATGAGGCAGAAGAGAGAATAAGTAATATAGAAGATAAAATTATGGAGAACAAAGAAACTGAGCAAAAAAGAGATAAACAATTACTGGGCCATGAGGGGAGGATTTGAAATGGCAATACAATAAAGTGAAACAATATTAGAATTATTTGAGTCCCTGAGAAAGAGGAAAGAGAGAGAGGGGCACAAGGTATATTAGAGCTAATTATAGCTGAGAACTTCCCTAATTTGGGGAAAGAAACAGACATTCAAGTCCAGGAGGCATAAAAAACCACCTTCAAAATTAAAAAAAATAGGTCACACTGCGACATAATATAGTGAAGCTTGTAAATTTCAGATATAAAGAGAAAATCCTGAAAGAAGCACCAGACAAGACGTCCTTAACCTACAAGGGGAGGAACATGAGACTGGCAGCAGACCTGTCCACAGAGACCTAGCAGGCCAGAAAGGACTGGCATGATATATTTAGGGTACTAAATGACAAAAACATGCAGCCAAGAATACTTTATCCAGCAAGGCTGTCATTCCAAATGGAAGGAGAGATAAAGAGCTTACAAGACAAACAGAAACTAAAGAACTTGTGATCACTAAACCAGCCTTGCAAGAAATACTAAAGGGGATCCTGTAAGTGAAGAGAGGTCCTAAAAGTAACATAGACCAGAAAGGAACAGAGACAAAACACAGAAACGGCAACTTTACAAGTAGTACAATGGCACTAAATTCATGTCTTTCTATAGTTACTCCAAATGTAAATGACTAAATGCTTCAATCAAAAGACACAGGGTATCAGGTTGGATAAAAAAGCAAGATCCATCCATAGGTTATCTACAAGAGACTGAGGTTAGACCCAAAAACACCTCCAGACTGAAAGTGAGGGGGAGAAGAAAGGTTTATCATGCTAATGGACCTCAAAAACCTGTGGTAGCAATCCTTGTAACAGACAAATTGATTTTATTTTATTTATTTTTAAATTTAATTTTATTATGTTATGTTATGTTAGTCACCATATAATACATCATTAGTTTTTGATGTAGTGATCCACAATTCATTGTTTTTGTATAACACCCAAGGCTCCATGCATTATGTGCCATCCTTAACACCCATCACTGGGCTCACTCATCCCCTCCACCCCCCTCCCCTCTAAAACCTTGTTTGTTTCTCAGAGAACATAGTCTCTCATGGTTCATCTCTCCCTCTGATATCCTCCCCTTCGTTTCTCCCTTCCTTCTCTTAATGTCCTCCATGCTATTTCTTATGTTCCACAAATAAGTGAAACCATGTGATAATTGACTTTCTCTGCTTGACTTATTTCACTTAGCATAATCTCCTCCAGTCCCATCCATGTTGATGTAAAAGTTGGGTATTCATCCTTTCTGATGGCTGAGTAATATTCCATTGTATATATGGACCATATCTTCTGTATCCATTCATCTGTTGAAGGGCATCTCGGCTCGTTCCACATGTTTGCTATTGTGGACATTGCTGCTAGGAACGTTGGGGTGCATGTGACCCTTCCTTTCACTACATCTGTGTCCTTGGAGTAAATACCCAGTAGTGCAATTGCTGGGTCATAGGGTAGCTCTATTTTTAATTTTTTGATATACCTCCACACTGTTTTCCAAAGTAGCTATACCAACTTACATCCCCACCAACAGTGTAAGAGGGTTCCCCTTTCTCCACAACCTCTCCAGCATTTGTGATTTCTTGCCTTGTCAATTTTTGCCATTCTAACTGGTGTAAGGTGATATCTCAATGTAGTTTTGATTTGAATTTCCCTGATGGCTAATGATGATGAACACTTTATTATGTGTCTGTTAGCCATTTGTATATCTTCTTTGGAATAGTGTCTGATCATGTCTTCTGCCCATTTTTTGACTTGATTATTTGTTTTTTGGGTGTTGAGTTTGAGAAGTTCTTTATAGATCTTGGATACCAGCCCGTCATCTGTAGTGTCATTTGCAAATATCTTCTCCCATTCTGTGGATTGCCTCTTTGTTTTGTTGACTGTTTCCTTTGCTGTGCAGAAGTTTCTTATCTTGATGAAGTCCTAAAAGTTCATTTTTGCTTTTGTTTCACTAGCCTTTGGAGATGTATCTTCAAAGAAGTTGCTGTGGCCGATGTCAAAGAGGTTACTGCCTATGTTCTCCTCTAGGATTTTGATGGATTCCTGTCTCACATTGAGGTCTTTCATCCATTTTGAGTTTATCTTTGTGTATGATGTTAGAGAATGGTCCAGTTTCATTCTTCTGTATATAGCTGTCCAATTTTCCCAGCACCATTTATTGAAGAGACTGTCTTTTTTCCATTGCCTATTTTTTCCTACTCTATCGAAGATTATTTGACCATAGAGTTGAGGGTCCATATCTGGGCTCTCTATTCTGTTCCATTGGTCTATATGTCTGTTTTTGTACCAGTACAATGCTGTCTTGGTGACCACTGCTTTGTAATATAGCTTGAAATTGGGCAACGTGATGCCCCCAACTTTGTTTCTCTTTTTCAACATTTCCTTGGCGATTCGGGTCTTTTCTGATTCCATACAAATTTTAGGATTGTTTGTTCCAGCACTTTGAAAAATGTCCTGGGAATTTTGATCGGGATGGCGTTGAAGGTATAGATTGCTCTGGGCAGAATAGACATTTTAGCAATGTTTATTCTTCCAATCCATGAGCATGGAATGTTTTCCCATTTTTTTTGGTATGTCTTCTTCAGTTTCTTTCATGAATATTCTGTAGTTCCTAGAGTATAGATCCTTTACCTCTTTGGTTAGGTTTATTCTGAGGTATTATGGATTTGGTGCTATTGTAAATGGAATCATTTCTCTAGTTTCTCTTTCTAGAGTTGCATTGTTAGTGTGTAAGAAAGCAACTGATTTCTGTGCATTGATTTTGTGTCCTGCCACATTACTGAATTGCTGTATGAGTTCTAGTAATTTGGGGGGTGGAATCTTTTGGGTTTTCCACATAAAGTATCATGTCATCTGTGAAGAGAGAGAGTTTGACTTTTTCTTTGCCAATTTGAATGCCTTTTATTTCTTTTTGTTGTCTGATTGCTGTTGCTAGGACGTCTAGTACTATGTTGAACAATAGTGGCAAGAGTGGGCATCCTTGTCGTGGTCCTGATCTTAAGGAAAAGTCTCTCAGCTTTTCCCCATTGAGGATGATGTTCACTGTGGGTTTTTCATAGATGGATTTTATGAACTCAAGGAATGTTCCCTCTATTCCTATACTCTGAAGAGTTTTAATCAGGAAAGGATGCTATATTTTGTCAAATGTTTTTTCTGCATCAATTGAGAGGACCATATGGTTCTTCTCTCTCCTCTTATTAATGTGTTCTATCACATTGATTGACTTGCGAATGTTGAGCCACCCTTGCATCCCGGGGTTAAATCCCACTTGGTCGTGGTGGATGATCCTTTTAATGTATTGTTGGATCCTACTAGCTAGGATTTTGTTGAGGATTTTGGAATCCATATTCATCAAGGATATTGGTCTGAAATTCTCCTTTTTGATGGGGTCTTTGTCTGGTTTGGGGTTTAAGGTAATGCTGGCCTCATAGAATGAGTCTGGAAGCTTTCCTTCTGTTTCTATTTTTTGAAACAGCTTCAGGAGGATAGGTATTATTTCTTCTTTGAATGTTTGGTAGAAATCCCCAGGGAATCCATCAGGCCCTGGACTCTTATTTTTTTGGAAGTTTTTGATCACTGCTTCCATCTCGTGACTGGTTATTTAGGTTGTCAATTTCTTTCTGTTTCAGTCTTGGGAGTTTATAGGTTTCCAAGAAGGCATCCATTTCTTCCAGGTTGCTCAATTTATTGGCATATAGTTGTTGATAATAATTTCTAATAATTGTTTCTATTTCCTTGGTGTTAGTTGTGATCTCTCCCCTTTCATTCATAATTTTATTAATTTGGGTCCTTTCTCTTTTCTTTTGGATAAGTCTGGCCAGTGGTTTATCAATCTTATTAATTCTTTCAAAGAACCAGCTTCTAGTTTCATTGATCTGATCTACTGTGTTTCTGGTTTCTAATTCATTGATCTCTGCTCTAATCTTAATTATTTCTCTTCTAGTGCATGGCTTAAGCACCGTTTTTGCTTTTTCTCTAGTTCTTTAAGGTGTAGAGTTAGTTGGTGAATTCAGGATTTTTCTATTTTTTTGAGTGAGGCTTGGGTGGCTATGTATTTCCCCCTTAGGCACCTTTGCAGTATCCCATAGGTTTTGGACTGATGTGTTTTCATTCTCATCGGTTTCCATAAATTGTTTAAGTTCTTTGATTTCCTGTTTGACCCAAACATTCTTGAGCAGAGTGGTCTTTAGCTTCCAAGTGTTTGAATTTCTTCCAAATTTTTTCTTGTGTTTGAGTTCCAGTTTTAAAGCATCATGGTCTGAGAATATGCAGGGAATAATCTCAATCTTTGGGTATCAGTTGAGATCTGATTTGAGACGCAGTATGTGGTCTGTTCTGGAGAAAGTTCCGTGTGTGCTCAAGAAGACTGAGTCTTCTGTTGTTACAGGGTGGAATGTTCTGTACATATCTATGAGGTCCATCTGGTCCAGTGTGTCATTCAAAGCTCTTGTTTCTTTGTGGATTTTCTGCTTAGATGATCTGTCTATTGCTGAGAGTGGAGTACTGAGGTCTCCTACAATTAACGTATTATTATCAATCTGACTATTTTGTTTAACAGTTGGCTTATGTGCATGGCTGCTCCCATCTTGGGGTTTTAGATATTTACAATTGTTAGATCTTCTTGTTAGATAGGCCCTTTAAGAATGATATAGTGTCCTTCTGTGTCTCTAACTACAGTCTGTAGCTTAAAATCTAATTTGTCTGATATAAGAATTGCTACTCCAGCTTTCTTTTGAGGTCCATTGGCATGGAAGATGGATCTCCATCCCTTCACATTCAGTCTGGATGTATCAGGTTCAAAATGAGTCTCTTGTAGACAGCATATGGATGGGTCATGTCTTTTTAGCCAGTCTGCAATGCTGCGCCTTTTTATGGGAGCATTTAGGCCTTTCACATTGAGAGTGATTATTGAAAGATATGAATTAATTGTAATCATGTTGCCTGTCAAGACGTTTTTTCTATAGATTGTCTCTGTAAATTTCTGTTGCATATCACTCTTGGGGTCTTTCTCATTTTATAGAATACCCCTCAATATTTCTTGCAGGGCCAGTTTACTGGTCAAATATTCTTTCAGTATCTGCTGGTCTTGGAAGCTCTGCATCTCTCCATCCATTCTAAATGACAGCCTTGATAGGTAAAGTGTTCTTGGCTGCATGTTCTTCTCGTTTAGTACCCTGAACATGTCTTGCCAGCCCTTTCTGGCTTGCCAGGTCTCTGTGGATAGGTCTGACATTATTCTGATGTTCCTCCCTCTGTACTAAAGAATCTCTTCCACCTAACTGCCCTTAAGATGGAAGGAAACCTTGGTTGTAAGATTTGCGAGTTTTACTATTACATTTTGGGGCATTGGCCTGTTTTCCTTGATCTTGGAAAGGGTTCTCTCTGCCTCTAGGACACGAATGTTTGTTTCATTTCCCAAATTATGGAAGTTCTCAGGGATCCCAATAATTCTGACAATAGAACGTTTCATGGTGTCACTTATTTTTCTGATTCTCTTTTCATGGATTTTGAGTTGTTTTTGCCTCACCTCCTCTTTTACCTTCTTGTCTAATAATTGGTCTTCAAGATCACTAATTTGTTCTTCTGCCTCGCTTACCCTAGCTGTTAGATTATCTAGATTAGATTTGATTTCATTGATAGCATTTTTAAGTTCTGCCAATTCACTTTTCATTTCTGCCCTTAGAGACTCTATGTTGCGATTAAATAGATTTCTCCATTCTAGCTATTTTCTTCACAATTGCTACCCTGAATTCCATCTCTGACATCTTGGTGATATCTGTATCCATTTGTAAATGTCTGTCAGAAATAGTCACAGTCTTTGAGTCTTTCCTATTTTGGGGTTCCTCCTCTTAGTCATTCTGTTGAGGGGTGGTTGAGGGAATGTACAGAGTCCAAATTATTGAGCACAACCCAAGCCATATGTACTTTTTTATAGGGACTTTAGGGTTGTTGGCCTCTTGTTCTCCCAGCCTGTCTTCTGGGGGAGGGGTCTACCACGCTGTTACTCAGGCAACCCTGTTTGGGCAGAGTTGCCCTGCCTCTTATGGCGTGGGATGGGCTCAGTTAAAACCGGTTTTGGGGGGCTTTTTTTCTCTGATGGCTTTCCCTGGCGCTTTCTGCATCTCTTCTGAGAGTCAGAGCAGAAGAGATCATTTCCAACTCTCTGCCTCAGAGCAGAGATCGCAATCTGTTCTTCAGTGAGCTCTCCAGGCCACACTATCTCCTTTTCTGTCTGTGCTGCTATAAACTGCAGCATCCTGGGTTGTGCACCCCTCAGCTGGGCTCCCAGTCTTTGCCTCCAGGTCGGGGCATGTCTCTGCCCTTTGTGCTTCTAAAACCACCAGCCACTGCCAGTTCGCCGGTGCAGCCCCACCACTCCAGGTTTCAGTCTAGGGGCCTGCCCTAAAGTTCTTTCCCTGTTGCTACTGGTCTGCAAGTCTGTGCCCTGTCCCCAGCACAGGAAGCTATTGCTCACCAGTGGTGTAGGATCGCCACAGCTCCCTCCCCCTTCTGTTTATCATCCAATATCTGCCTGCAGAATCATGGCTCCCTGCTTCATACCTCAAAACTAACTGCCTGCAATATTCTGTTTGTAAAGATCCAGATCTATCTTCTTACATCTCAGGCTGATTTCATGGGTGTTCAGAGTGGTCTGGTAGATATCCAGCCCAATTCTGGGGACCAGTTGGAATAGGGTCCCCTACTCTTCCACCATCTTTTCCACCTCTCTGACAAATTAGATTTTAAACCAAAGACTGCAGTAAGGGATGAAAAAGGACACTTAAGAGTCTAACCATCAGGAAGATATAACAATTATAAATATTTATGCTCCTAACTTGGGAGCAGCCAATTATATAAACCAATTATAACACAAGCAAAGAAGCACATTGACAATAATACAATAATAGTAGTGGACTTCAACACCACAGTCACAGCAATAGAGAGATCATCTAAGCAGAAGATCAACAAGGAAAGAAGTGCTTTGAATGACACACTGAACCAGATAGACTTCACAGATACAAATATACACAGACACAGAGCATTCCATCCTAAAGCAACAGAATACACATTCTGTTCAAGTAAACATGGCACATTCTCCAGAATAGATCACGTACTGTGTCACATCCAGTACCAAGAGATTGGAATTATTCCCTGGATAAATTGAGACCACAATGCTTTGAAATTGGAACTCAATCACAAGGGGAAATTTGGAATGAGAAAAAGAAACTTAGAGGTTAAAGAGCATCCCATTAAAGAATGAATGGAATGGAGGTGGGTGGGGGGATAGGGTAATTGGTTGATGGGTATTAAGAAGGGCACATGATGTGATGAGCACTAGGTGTTATATACAAGTGAAAAATTACTGAACATTACGTCTGAAACTAATGATGTACTATATGTTGGCTAATTGAATTTGAGAAAAAAAGAATAAATGGGTTAATCAAGAAATAAAGAACATTTAAAGAAATCATGGAAATAATTGAAAGTGAAAACAACTGTTCAAAACCTTAGGGATACAGCAAAGGTGGACCTAAGAGGGAAGTACATAGCAAAACAGCCTCTCTCAAGAAACAAGAAAGGTCTCAAATACACAACCTAACCCTACACCTAAAGGAGCTAGAGAAAGATCAGCAAATAAAGCCTAAACCCAGCAGGGGAAGAGAAATAATAAAGATCAGAGCAGAAATCAATGAAATAGAAACCAAAAGAACAGTAGAACAGATCAACGAAACTAAGAGCTTGTTCTTTGAAAGAATTACCAAGATTGATAAACCCCTGGCCAGACTTATCAAAAAGAAAAGAGAAAGGACCCAAATAAATAAAATCATGAATGAAAGAGGAAAGATAACAACCAACACCAAAGAAATACAATTATAAGAACATATTATGAGCAAGTATATGCCAGCAAATTAGATAATCTGGAAGAAATGGATGCATTCCTAGAGATGTCTCAACTACCAAAACTGAACCAGGAAGAAATAGAAAACCTGAACAGACCTAGAACCACTAAGGAAATTGAAGCAGTCATCAAAAATCTCCCAAAAAACAAAAGCCCAGGGCCAGATGACTTCCCAGGGGAATTTTACCAAACATTTCAAGAAGAATTAATACCTATTCTCTGAAACTGTTCCAAAAAATAGAAATGGAAGGAAAACTTCCAAACTCATTTTAGGAGGCCACCATTACCTTGATCCCAAAACCAAACAAAGACCCAATCAAAAAGGAGAATTACAGACCAATATCCTTGATGAACATGGATGCAAAAATTCCCACCAAAATCCTAGCTAATAGGATCCAACAGTACATTAAAAGGATTATTCACCATGACCAAGTGGAATTTATCCCTGGGCTGCAAGGTTGGTTCAACATTGGTAAATCAATCAACGTGATACAATACATTAAAAAAAGAAAGAACAAGAACCATATGATCCTCTCAGTAGATGCAGAAAAAGCATTTGACAAAGTACAGCATCCTTTCTTGATCAAAACTCTTCAGAGTATAGGCATAGAGGGTACATACCTCAAGATCATAAAAGCCATCTATGAAAAACCCACAGTGAATATCATCGTCAATGGGGAAAACCTGAGAGCTTTCCCCCTAAGGTCAGGAACGTGGCAGGGATGTCCACTATCACCACTGCTATTCAACATAGTAGTAGAAGTCCTAGCCACAACAATCAGACAACAAAAAGAAATAGAAGGCATTCAAATCGGCAAAGAAGAAGTCAAATTCTCACTCTTTGCAGATGATATGATACTTTATGTGGAAAACCCAAAAGACTCCACCCCAAAACTGATAGAACTCATATAGGAATTCAGTAAAGTGGCAGGATGTAAAATCAATGCATAGAAATCAGTGGCATTCCTATACACCAAAAACAAGACAGAAGAAAGAAAAATTAAGGAGTCGATCCCATTTACAATTGCACCCAAAACAGTAGGATTCCTAGGAATAAATCTAACCCAAGAGGCAAAGAATCTGTACTCTGAAAACTATAAAATACTCATGAAAGAAACTGAGGAAGACACAAAGAAATGGAAAAAACTTCCATGCTTATGGATTGGAAGAACAAATATTATGAAGATGTCAATGCTACCTAGAGCAATCTACACATTCAATGCAATCCATCAAAATACCATCCACTTTTTTCAAAGAAATGGAACAAATCATCCTAAAATTTGTATGGAACCAGAAAAGACCCCGAATAGCCAGAGAAATGTTGAAAAAGAAAAGCAAAGTTGATGGCATCACAATTCTGGACTTCAAGCTCTATTACAAAGCTGTTATCATCAGGACAGTATGGTACTGGCACAAAAACAGACACATAGATCAATGGAACAGAATAGAGAGCCGAGAAATGGACCCTCAAGTGTACGGTCAACTAATATTCAACAAAGCAGGAAAGAATGTCCAATGGAAAAAAGACGGTCTCTTCACAAATGGTGTTGAGAAAATTGGGCAGCCACATGCAGAAGAATGAAACTGGACCATTTCCTTACACCACACACAAAAATAGACTCAAAATGGTTGAAAGACCTCAGTGTGAGACAGGAATCCATCAAAATCCTAAAGGAGAACACAGGCAGCAACCTCTTCGACCTGAGCCACAGCAACTTCTTCCTAGAAACATCACCAAAGGCAAGGGAAGCAAGGGCACAAGTGAACTATTGGGACTTCATCAAGATAAAAAGCTTTTGCAAAGCAAAGGAAACAGTCAACCAAACCAAAAGACAACCGACAGAATGGGAGAAGATATTTGCAAATGACATATCAGATAAAGGGCTCATATCCAAAATCTATAAAGAACTTATCAAACTGAACACCCAAAGAACAAATGATCCAATCAAGAAATGGGCAGAAGACATGAACAGACATTTTTCCAAAGAAGACATCCAAATGGCCAACAGACACATGAAAAAGTGCTCAACATTGCTCGTCATCAGGGAAATCCAAATCCAAACCTCAATGAGTTACCACCTCACACCAGTCAGAATGGCTAAAATTAACAAGTCAGGAAAGGACAGATATTGGCGAGGATGCAGAGAAAGGGGAACTCTCCTACACTGTTGGTGGGAATGCAAGCTGGTGCAGCCACTCTGGAAAACAGTATGGAGGTTCCTCAAAAAGTTGAAAATAGAGCTACCATATGATCCAGCAATTGCACTACTGGGTATTTACCCCAAAGATACAAATGTAAGGATCCAAAGGGGTACGTGCACCCCGAAGTTTATAGCAGCAATGTCCACAATAGTCAAACTGGGGAAAGAGCCAAGATGTCCATCGACAGATGAATGGATAAAGAAGGTGTGGTATATATGTACAATGAAATATTATGCAGCCATCAAAAGGAATGAGATTTTCCCATTTGCAACAGCATGGATGGAACTGGAGGGTGTTATGCTGAGCAAAATAAGTCAATCAGAGAAAGACAGGTATCATATGACCTCACTGATATGAGGAATTCTTAATCTCAGGAAACAAACTGAGTTTTGCTGGAGTGGGGCGTGGGGTGGGAGGGATGGGGTAGCTGGTTGATAGACAATGGGGAGGGTTTGTGCTACGGTGAGCACTGTGAATTTTGCAAGACTGTTGAATCACCGATCTGTACTTCTGAAACAAATACTGCAATATATGTTAAGAAAATAATAGATGAGGAAGATAGCAGGAGGGGAAGAATGAAGGGGGGGACATTGGAGGAGGAGACGAACCATGAGAGACGATGGACTCTGAGAAACAAAGTGAGGGTTCTAGAGGGGAGGTGGGTGGGGGGATGGGTTAGCCTGGTGATGGGTATTAAAAAGGGCACATTCTGCATGGAGCACTGGGTGTTATTCACAAACAATGAATCATGGAACACTACATCAGAAACTAATGATGTAATGTATTGTGATTAACATAACAATAAAAAAATTTCAAAAAAAATAAGCACAACATCCATTCATGCTGAAAGCCCTCAACAAAGTAGTTTCAGAGGAAACATACCTCAACATAATAATGGTCATATATGAAAAACCCACAGCAAACATCATCCTCAATGGGGAAAAACTGAGAACTTTCCCCCTAAGGTCAGAAATAAGACAAGGATGTCCATTCTCACACTTTTATTCAGCATAGTACTAGAAGTCCTAACCACAGTTATTAGAAACAAAAATAAGTAAAGGGTGTCCAAATTGGGAAGGAAGAAGTAAAATTTTCACTATTTGCAGATGACATGATACTATATAGAAAACCCCGAAGACTCCACCAAATAGCTACTTGAAGTGATTAATGAATTCAGTAAATTCACAGTATACAAAACCAATGGGCAGAAATCTGTTGCATTTCTATACACTAATAATAAGGCAGCAGAAATAGAAATTAAGAAAAAAATCCCATTTACAATTGCACACACACAAAAATAATAAGATGCCTAGGAATAAAACTAATTAAAGAGCTGAAAGACCTATAATCTGAAAACTATAAAACATTGATGAAAGAAATTGAAGATGACACAAAGAAATGGAAAGATATTCCATGCTTATGGACTGAAAGAACAGATATTGTTAAAATGTCTATACTACCTAAAGCAATCTACAGATTTAATGCAATCCCTATCAAAATACCAACAGCATTTTTCACAGAACTAGAACAAAAAAATCCTAAAATTTATATGGAAGCGTAAAAGACCCCAAATATCCAAAACAATTTTGAAAAAGAAAAGCAAAGCTGAAGGTATATTAAAAGATGTAGTAATCAAAACAGTATGGAAATGACACAAAAATAAACACGTAATTCAATGGAACAGAATAGAAAACCCAGAAATAAACCCATAGTTACATGGTCATTTTTCAACAAAGCAGGAAAGAATATCCAATGGGAAAAAGACAGTCTCTTCAACAAATGAGGTTGGGACAACTGGAGAGCCACATGCAAAAGAATGAAACTGGACCACTTTCCTACACCATACACAAAAAATAAATTCAAAATATGTTAAAGACCTAAATGTGAGACCTGAAACAATAAAAATCCTAAAAGAGAGCACAGGCATTAACTTCTCTGACATTGGCCATAGTAAATTTTTTCTAGCTAGGCCCCCTGAGGCAAGAAAAAGAAAAGCAAAAATGAACTATTGGGACTATATCAAAATTAAAAGTTTCTGTACATTGAAGGAAACAATCAACAAAAACTAAAAGGGAACCTACTGAATGGGAGAAATTATTTTCAAATGACATATTCAATTAATGGTTAGTATCCAAAATATATAAGGAACTTCTACAACTCAATACCAAAAAACTAAACAGTCCAATTAAAAAATGGGCAGAAAACATGAATAGACATTTTTCCAAAGATGTAGAGATGGCCAACAGACACATGAAAATATGCTCAACATCACTCATCATCAGGGAAATGCAAACCAAAACTACAGTGCAATATCACCTCACACCTGTCAGAATGGCTAAAATCAACAACACAAGAAACAACAGGTGTTGGAGAGGATGTGGAGAAAAGGGACACCTTTGTAAACCCTTGGTGGGAATTCAAACTGATGTATCCACTGTGGAAAACAGTATGGGAGTCCCTCAGAACTACCCAATGATCCAGTAATCATACTACTGGGTATTTACCCCCAAAATACAAAAACACTAATTCAAAGGGATACATGCACCCCTATGTTTATTACAGCATTATTTACAATAGCCAAATTATGGAAGCAGCCCATGTCCATTAATTGATGAATGGATAAAGAAGATATATATATATATATAGATATATATATAATGGAATATTATTCAACCATAAGGAGGAATGAAATCTTGCCATTTGCAACAACATGGATGGAGCTATAGAGTATAATGCTAACTGAAATATGTCAGCCAGAGAAAGACAAATACTGCATAATTTCTCTCATATGTGGAATTTAAGAAACAAAACAAATGAACACAGGAGAAAAAGAGAGAGAGACAAACCAAGAAGCAGACTCTTACCTACAGAGAATAGGCTGATGGTTGTTGGGGGGGAGGTGGGTTGGGGGAATGAGTGGAATAGGTTGATGAGTATTAAGGAGTGCACTTGTGATGAGCACCAGGTGATGTATGGAATTATTGAATCACTATATTGTACTCCTGATACTGATATAACACTGTATGTAACTATATTGGAAGTAAAATTAAATTAAATTAAATAATAAAATAAAATTAAATTAAATTAAAAATAGAAGTACCATATGATCCAGTAATTCCACTACTGGATATTTACCCAAAGAAAATGTAAACAGTAATTCAAAGAGACATATGCACCATTATGTTTATTGCAGCATTATTGACAATAGCCAGGATACAGAGGCAACCTAAGTGCTCACTGATAGATGAATGGATAAATATGTGATATTTGTACACAATGATGTGTAGCACTTAAAAAAAAGATTCTTTCCGGAGCACCTGGGTGGTTCAGTCAGTTAAGTGTCTGCTTTCAGCTGGGGTTATGATCCTAGGGTCCTGGGATCGAGTCCTGAATTGGGCTCCCTGCTCAGCAGGTTGTCTGCTTCTCCTTCTCCCTTTGCTCCTCCCCTCCACTTGTGCTCTCTCTCATGCACTCTCTCTTTCTCTCTCAAATAAATAAATAAAATATTAAAAAAATTTTTTCCTAATGTTTCAATGTCTTTCCTTACATTACCCATATGTTATTGCATGTCATCTACCTTTTCCATTAAAGCTCTTAACATGTTTATCATAGTTATTTTAATTCTCTGTTAATTTCAAAATTTGTGTCATATCTGAGTATGGTTCTGATGCTTGCTTTATCTCTTAAGACTGCTTTTCCTTTCCTTTTAGGTATGCCTTGAAATTTTTTTTCTTATGGAAATCCAGAAATGATTTGTTGGGTAATAGGAACTGAGATAAATAGGTAGTTAGTGTTAGGTTTTATGTTAATCTGGTTAGGAGTTGCTTGCCAGTTTTTAATGTTTGCTATAGTTTTAAGTGCCAAAATCTTCAAATTTCTTTAATGTTCCTGTTTTTGTCTCCCCTGTTGTCTTTGTTTTCCTAAGAATTCATCCTGAGATAGAGCATAAATTTTATGATGCTGTCATCTGTAATCCACTGTTTTTACACTATAGCCCTGTCAGTATGTGGTAAACACTCTATAATACTGTAATTAAAATTCAGTCTCCTGGTGGCATTTTTCTTAGGACTGTGATCTCCAGAAGTGTTTCTTAATTCTCCCTTCAGCCCCCTAGCTAGGCTAGGAAGCTTAAGAGGGCTTAGAGTCAGGGCAATGCCTTTCCCCTAAGTCTGATGGAACTATGAAAAGTCTTCCCTGGAGAATGTTCTAGGAAAATTTCAAGAGGATTCCTTTTCCCCTCTCTGTCAGAGCCATGATGGCATTTTAGTTGGCTCTTCCCCATGACAGTCTGGTGAGATTTCTGGAGATAAAACCTTTGAAGGTTGGAGAATCCCTTAGAATCTGTCCCTCAGGAGTCTTCCTTGAAGCTAGTCCACTCTCAACTTCCATTAATTCATAAAAGTTACGATTTAAGTTTTCCTATCACTTTCTGGCACCAGTAACTTCTTCTTTAGGTAATTATGTGTTGGTTGTAACTATGAATTCACCTGTCTTTCCAGAGTTTGGGTTAGTAGTTTTCATTGTGACCTCAATTCTCTGATGGGTACTAGAAAACCATCAATTCTGTTTGTTCAGGTGTGTGTGTGTGTGTGTGTGTGTGGTTAGGATGAGATTGACCAATTTCCAAGCTCTTTACATATTGTGGCTCTAATGATGTCTTTATATCAGAAAGTCTAATCTTCAATAATTATGGGTATTTTGGGGGTGCACTTCTTTTTAACTTTAAATATCACACTGACATGGAATCAATTTAACCTTCACACTGGGCAGGCTCTACCAAGCATTATTTAAATATACCCTTTTTATAACATTTTAATAAATAGCACCTAATTTTCTTTACTCAAATTTTTCAAGTTAGTTATAGATTTTGGGATGCCTACCTGGTTTGCCAAGACTGCTATTTTCTGGTAATGACAAAGTGAGCTCTTAGCGACCATGGCTCTCATGGAATGGCTGCTCAATCCCAAAGGAGATATTTTATTTTTAATTTGGAACAGGAAAGTCCATATATTCCTGTTGACAGACACTTCAATTGACATTTGTTCTTCCTGAGACTTATCTGTTCTTTGAATTATATGAAACTCCATCAACTTTTAAATGCATTTCCTTTTGGATGAGCAGTAATAATAACACTTTCCATGTGGCAGTCACTCAGTTTTTGATGCCTTCTAACATATCAACTCATTTGATTCTCACAGCCACCTTGGAAGCTAATTACTATTTTTTTTCCATTTTAGTGATGAGGAAATTAAAGCAGAGGAACATCAAATACTTTTCCCAAGTTCTCAAAGCTAGTAAGTTATGAAGGAATGTTTCAAATGCTTGAGTCAATTGAAGGTCTGATCAACTATGGGATAGAGTAGTATGAAGTAAAAAATATTTGGAGACAGCTGATACCTCTGTGAGAAAAAAAATGAAGACTTTGATTCAAGTAATCAAAGAAGTGATGGTAGAAGGGATAGGCCAAAAGTATGCAGTAAATACTTGAATGACTATTCTGGGTGTTAGTAGGGGTAGAACTAGATGATAACTCAAAATTTTATTCTGGAAACCTGGGTGGATGGTGACATCATTTTCTGACATAAAAAGAACAACTTTAAAGGGGTGGAGAGAGAAATTGAAAGAGATTCAAATGAGTTAAACTTAGGGCTTGATGACTTTAGGATCTTATGAAATACTCATGTGGAGACATCTACAACTTTAGAAGTATATATTCATTTCAGAAGATAATTTTAATCTGGAGATATAGGTTTGGAAGTCACTAATTAAACTAGTTAAATTAGATTCTTATTGTATTTATTTATTTGAGAGAGAAAAAGAGGGTGAGTGGGAGGGAGAGGGAGAGAGAATCTGAAGCAGACTTCACTTTGAGCTCAGGGCTGGTTGTGGGGCTCAATCCCACGACTGCCATGAGGTCATGACCTGAGCCAAAACCAAGAGTTGGATACTTAACGACTGAGCCACCCAAGCACCCCAAATTAGGTACTTACTAAATCAAACAAGTGGATATAGTTTTTTTGAAAATATTTTATTTATTTATTTATTTATTTATTTATTTATTTATTTATTTATTTGACAGAGAGAGAGAGAGCACAGGCAGGGGGAGCTGCAGAGGGAGAGGGAGAAGCAAGCTCCTCACCGAGCGGGCAGCTCGATGTGGGATCCATCCCAGGACACTTGGATCATGACCTGAGCTGAAGGCAGATGCTTAATTGACTGAGCCGCCCAGGCATCCCTAGGTATAATTTTCTAGACATTAAATATATTTTAAAAAGATAGGTGAAGTCCTCTCAATTTCATTAGCTGATAACAGTGATAGAACACACAGTGCATGCTTACCATGTTCTAAACATTACTTGTTCTAAACATTTCACAAGTATTAATTTAATTTTTAAAATAAACTAAGGGTGTTATTAATTCTTCTTTTTTAAAGAGCTCTCATAGAATATTGTTTCAATGCATTCTTCTAAGCATCAGATAAAAATAGATCAGAGTTGACTCCTGGGCTTAAAACATTTTGTCAATCCATGTCAGGGAATTATTAATAATGGTTAACCAGCTGTGACCTGTTAGGCTAAAGCAGTATTGGGATTATTTATGTAAACTTCTAGGGTGGAAATTATTGAAGATATTTATTACATACCAATTAAATAAGTTAGTGCTACTTTCAGAGGTAATATCCTAGAAAAAAATTTTTTTAAATTTTATTTTATTATGTTATCTTAGTCACCATACATCATTAGTTTTTGATGTAGTGTTCCATGATTCATTGTTTGCATATAACACCCAGTGCTCCATGGAATACATGCACTCTTTAATACCCACCACCAGGCCAACCCATCCCCCCACCCCCTCCCCTCTAAAACCCTCAGTTTGTTTCTCAGAGTCCATAGTCTCTCATGATTCGTCTCCCACTCCAATTTGCCCCCATTATTTTTTCCCTTCTTACTATCTTCTTCCTCTTCTTCTATTTTTTTTTAAACATATAATGTATTATTTGTTTGAGAGGTACAGGTTTGTGATTCAGCAGGCTTACACAATTCACAGCCCTCACCATAGCACATACCCTCCCCAATGTCCATCACCCAGCCACCCAATCCCTCTCACCCCAAACCACTCCAGCAACCCTCAGTTTGTTTCCTGAGGTTAAGTCTCTCTGTTTTCATCTTGTTTCATATTTTCCTCCCTTCCCCTATGCTCCTCTGTCTTCTCAAATTCCTCGTATCAGTGAGATCATATGATACTTGTCTTTCTCTGATTGACTTATTTCGCTTAACATAATACCCTCTAGTTCCATCCACATCGTTGCAAATGGCAAGATTTTGGTTTTTTGGATAGCTGCATAATATTCTGTAGTATATATATATATATATATATATATATATACCAAATCTTCTTTATCCATTCATCTATTGATGGACATCTTGGCTCTTCCCATAGTTTGGCTAGTGGACATTGCTGCTATAAACATCGGGGTGCACGTAGCCCTTCGGGTCACTATATTTGTATCTTTGGGGTAAATACCCAGTAGTGCAATTGCTGGGTCATAGGGTAGCTCTATTTTCAACTTTTTGAGGAACCCCCATACTGTTTTCCAGAGTGGCTGCACCAGCTTGCATTCCCACCAACAGTGTAGGAGGGTTCCCCTTTCTCCGCATCCCCACCAACATTTGTCTTTTCCTGACTTGCATTCGGACTGGTGTGAGGTGGTATCTCACTGAGGTTTTGATTTGTATTTCCCTGATGCTGAGTGATGTTGAACAATTTTTCATGTGTCTGTTGGCTGCTTGGATGTCTTCTTTGCAGAAATGTCTGTTCATGTCTGCTGCCCATTTCTTGATTGGATTATTTGTTCTTTGGGTGTTGAGTTTGATAAGTTCTTTATAGATTTTGGATACTAGCCCTTTTTATTTTATTTTATTTATTTTCAAAATTTTATTATGTTATGTTAAACACCATACATTACATCATTAGTTTTTGATGTAGTGTTCCATGATTCATTGTTTGTGATAACATCCAGTGCTCCATTCAGTATGTGCCCTCTTTAATACCCATCACCAGGCTAACCCACACCCCTACCCCCTCCCCTCTAGAACCCTCAGTTTGTTTCTCAGAGTCCATAGTCTCTCATGACTAGTCCCCCCTCTGATTTCCCCTGCTTCATTTTTCCCTTCCTACTATCTTCTTCTTCTTCTTCTTCTTCTTCTTCTTCTTCTTTTTTAAAGATTTTATTTATTTGACAGAGAGAGACACAGCGAGAGAGGGAACACAAGCAGGGGGAGTGGGAGAGGGAGAAGCAGGCTTCCCGCAGAGCAGGGAGCCCGATGTGGGGCTCAATCCCAGGACCCTGGGACCATGACCTGAGCCAAAGGCAGACACTTAACGACTGAGCCACCCAGGTGCCCCCCCCCCGTTGTTTTTTTTTTTTTTTTAACATATAATGTATTATTTGTTTCAGAGGTACAGGTCTGTGATTCAACAGTCTTACAAATTCACAGCACTCACCATAGCACATACCCTCCCCAATGTCTATTACCCAGCCACCCCATCCCTCCTAGCCCACCACTCCAGCAATCCTCAGTTTATTTCCTGAGATTAAGAATTCTTCATATCAGTGAGATCATATGATACTTGTCTTTCTCTGATTGACTTATTTCCTCAGCATAGTACCCTCCAGTTCCATCCACGTCATTGCAAATTGCAAGATTTCATTCTATTGATGGCTGCATAATATTCCATTGTATATATATATCACCTCTTCTTTATCCATTCACTTGTTGATGGACATCTTGGCTCTTTCCATAGTTTGGCTATTGTGGACATTGCTGCTATAAACATTGGGGTGCATGTACCCCTTCAAATCACTACAGTTGTATTTTTGGGGTAAATACCCAGTAGTGCAATTGCTGGGTCGTAGGGTAGCTCTATTTTCAACTTTTTGAGGAACCTCCATACTGTTTTCCAGAGTGGTTGTACCAGCTTGCATTCCCATCAACAGTGTAGGAGTGTTCCACTTTCTTCCCATCCCTGCCAACATCTGTCATTTCCTGACTTGCATTCTGACTGGTGTGAGGTGGTATCTCATTGAGGTTTTGATTTGTATTTCTCTGATGCTGAGTGATGTTGACACTTTTTCATGTGTCTGTTGGCCATTTGGATGTCTTCTTTGGAAAAATGTCTGTTCATGTCTTCTGCCCATTTCTTGATTGGATCATTTGTTCTTTGGGTGTCGAGTTTGATAAGTTCTTTACAGATTTTGGATACTAGCCCTTTATCTGATGTGTCATTTGCAAATATCTTCTCCCATTCTGTCGGTTGTCTTTTGGTTTGGTTGACTGTTTCCTTGGCTGTGCAAAAGCTTTCTATCTTGATGAAGTCCCAATAGTTCATTTTTGCCCTTGCTTCCCTTGCTTTGGCCATGTTTCTAGGAAGAAGTTGCTGCGGCTGAGGTCGAAGAGGTTGCTGCCTGTGTTCTCCTTTAGGATCTTGATGGACTCCTGTCTCACATCGAGGTCTTTCAACCATTTTGAGTCTATTTTTGTGTGTGGTGTAAGGAAATGGTCCAATTTCATTCTTCTGCACGTGGCTGTCCAATTTTCCCAACACCATTTGTTGAAGAGACTGTCTTTTTTCCATTGGACATTCTTTCCTGCTTTGTGGAAGATTAGTTGACCATAGAGTTGAGGGTCTATTTCTGGTCTCTCTATTCTGTTCCATTGATCTATGTGTCTGTTTTTGTGCCAGTACCATACTGTTTTTGATTTCAATGATTAGATTTTAATTTCTATTTCTTCAGATAGGGATTCTCTAGTATATTCCATGCTTTTTTCAAGCCCAGTTAGTATCTGTATAATCATTGTTCTGAACTCTAGTTCTGACATCTTATTAATGTCCGTATTGATTAAGCCCCTGGCAGTTGGTACTGCCTCTTGTTCTTTCTTTTGAGGTGACTTTTTCCATCTTGTCATTTTGTCCAGAGGAGAATAGATGAATGAGAGAACAAAATGCTAAATGTGTAACAAGAACCCCAGAAAAATATACACTAAGCAAATCAGAATAGACCCGAAACTGGGGGGGGGGGGGGAAGGGAAAGAAAGAAGAAAGAAAAGAATATGATCAGGCTGGTGAATAGATCAGAGCCATACACTAGGTTTGGGGTATATTTTGGTCTGTTAGAGGAAACTGCTTCCCAAAATTTTAATGAAAGAAAAACTTATATATGTACAAAAATAAGGGTAAATATGATGAAGGGTTGGAATATGACTGTAAAGATGAAAATTATGAAAGATTTTGTAAAAGGAATTGATAAGAAGTTGGTTGAAAAAAGAAAGAAGAAAAATTTTAGTAACTAAAAAAAAAAAGGATAGAATGTGATCAGGCAGGAGAGTAGAACAAAGCCATACACTAGAGATTTAGGGTATATTTTGGTGTGTTAGTAGAAACTGTATTCCAAAATTTTAAAGACAGAGAAACACACACACACACACACACACACACACACACACACATATACATATATGTTAATTATAATGAAAAGATAGAATATGACTCTAAAAATGAAAATTAAAAGATTTTTTAAAAAGAAATTGATAAGATGGTTGAAAAAAGGAAAAAGAAAAATTAAAAAAAATAGAAAAAGAAAAAAATTAAATTAAAAAAATTAACTTTAAATTGCTAAAGAAGCATGGGAAAAAAAGAAAGCCATGAATTCTATGTGCTGTATTCCCCTAGTGCTGGAGTTCTGCAGTTCTCATTGATTGGTAAACTTTGTCTTGGTTGGCTCTTCTTACTGATCTTCTGGTGGAGGGGCCTGTTTGCAGTGATTCTCAAATGTCTTTGCCCGAGGAGGAATTGCCCTGCCCTTGCCAGGGGCCAGGCTAAGTAATCTGCTTGGGTTTGCTCTCTGTAGCTTTTGTTCCCTGCAAGCTTTCTGAACAGCTTTGGAGGACGAGAGTGAAAATGGCAGCCTCCCAATCTCTGCCCCAGAGGAGCCGAGAACTCAGGGCTCCATTCCTCAGTGCGCCCCCAGAGAAAAGCAGTAAATCACTCTTGTCTCCCCGGTCTCCAGCTGTGCTCCTGTGCTCACCTGGCCTGTGACCAAACGTTTCTATCTCTGGCACACAACCCCGTTTGGAGTCTTCAAACCCAGCAGATTTCTGCTGCAGGCTCCTGCGCTGCTCCTCCCGGGGGAGGAAGGGGATCCTCCCCAGATCTGTGGCTTGTTGGGTCTCTGATTGAAGAGTAGAGGCCCAACTGTGCTGTGGATTATGGTTTATGGCCACCCCGAGCTGAGAGCCCACTCCTTGTCTCTGTCTTTGCAGCCAGATTCCCCTCTCTGATTCTTGGGAGCTCTGCCACACTCACTCACCCCTGGTCTTTCTGTGACCCTGAGGGTCCTGAGACCACACTGTCTCAGTGAGGGTTCCACCTCCCACTTAGCCACTGGAGAAACGTCCCTCAGTGGAGCAGACTTCTAAAAGTTCCTATTTTGTGCTCCACTGCTCTATCACTTGCCAATAGCCGGCTTCCTCCCCCTGTGGTCTATCTTCCTGTATATTGCCTCGGATTCACTTCTCCACATGTCCTACCTTCCAGAAAGTAGTCACTTTTCTGTTCAGAGAGTTGCTGTTATTCTTTTCTTCGATGTCCTGTTGAGTTTGTAGGTGTTCAGAATGGTTTGATACCTATCTAGCTGAATTCCTGGGACCAGATGAAATTTAGGTGTCCTACTCTTTCACCATCTTGCTCCTCCTCTTCCTAGAAAAGCTTTTAAAGAGTCCGGCAATTTATTTCTCATTTTGTTACATTGAGAAAAGAAAACTTCTATTTTCCAATCTCAACTTGTGTCTTGTTCTTTCTGCTCATTCCCCATGAATTTTATCCAGCACATTAGCCATGCCCACAATAAAGCTTCTTTGGTCTACTGTAGGCAGAGAATTGGGGAGTTCAATACATTTTATTTAGTAAACTGTTCTCTGAATTGCAAGGATGAGGGGAGTGTTTCCACCTCTGAAACTAAAATACAAAGTAAAGTAGACCAACTTCTACCCAAGGGGAATAAAGGTAACCCATATTTGGGGATGTATTTAGAAAAGAGATATTGGAAAAAATTAGATTTATTTAGATTTTTGTTTTTGTTAGAGCTTTTTTTTAAAACATTTTTTTTTAAAGTCACAATATGTTGTAAGATTAATACAAAAGTTCAGGGGAGGGGGGTTAAGATGGTGAAGGACTAGGGAACCCTAAGTTCATTTGGTCCCTGGAATTCAGCTAGATATCAAATCATGCTGAACATCTGCAAAATCAATCTGGAGATCTGAGAAAAGAGATGTTGCAATTCTACAAATAGAAAAGCAACCATTTTTACAAGGTAGGAGGAGAAAAGCTATGAATCCAGGGTGATATATAATAAAATAAATAATAAAATAAAATAAACTGCAGAGGGGAGAGAGCTCCCTGAACCTGGCTAATAGAATGTATTATAAGCAGAAGAGCACAAAATCAGAACTTTTAGAAGTCTGCTCCAGTTGAGAATGTTCCTGTCTGAAAGGTGGAATCCCAGGTAGGACAGCATGGTCTCCAGATCCCTGGGGTCACAAAAAGAGCAAGGGTGCCTGAGTATGACAGAGTTCCCAAGCATCAGATGAGGGAAGCCAGCTGCAAACAGAAAGTCTAGGTGCTGGCTTTTTGCTCACTGTTGCTATAAACCATGAAACTGCCGCATGGTCCACTGACTGCTCTCCTGGCAGGGACCCAGAAAAAAGCAGAAGCCTGGGGAGACTGCCCCCCCCACCAGGGAGGAACAGGGTGGGTCCCCAACGCAGGAATCCATAAAGTTTGTAGACTCGAAACAAGGTTGCATGCCTGAGATAACACTTGGTCACAGGCTGGGTGAACACAGAATTCAGACAGAAACCAGGGAAACAAGAGTGATTGACTACTTTTCTGTGAGCACTTACTGAAGAGTAGGGAATGTAAACTTACAGCTCTGGGAATAGAGATCAGGTTGCCACCATTTTCATCCCCTCCAGGAATACTGAAATCCTTCAGGGAACAAAATTGCACCACATAGTGGAATCTGGAGCTGCTTAGACTGAACCTGCCCCCAGCAAGGGAGGTGCAATTCCACCGGGCAAGGGCACCTGAGAATCAGCATGACAGACCCCATTCCCAGAAGACCAGTAGGACTAAATGGCGAGTACCAAGTTTACTGATCATAGAGAACTGCAAAACTTCAGCTCTTGGGGAAAACAGTTTATAACATCTGAGTTTTCCTTTTTTTTCTTTTTAATTCTTTAGCTTCTCAGTTTTCTTTTTTCATCTATTTTATTTTTTAATTCCTTTTTTATTCCTTTTTAATTTTTATATTTATATATGTATGTATATATATACATATACTTTTTATTTTTTGTTTCCTTTCATTGTATTTTGTTTTATTTTATTTTTGTATATGTGTAAGTTTTTCATTCTTTCCTATTTTGGGATATAGTTTCCTTTAACAAATGGACCAAAATACATCCTGGATCTATTATATTGTTTTGTTTTGTTTTACTTCATGGTTGATTTGTTCTTTTTGTTTTTGTTTTCTTCTGGTTTGTTTTGTTACTTTTCTGTATTCATTGTTATTATTTTGTCTTTTCTCTCTCTTTCTTCTATTCTTTTCTGAACATAATGATGAGTTGGAGAAAATCACCACAAAAGAAAGAACAGAATGTGGTACTCACTACCAGGGACTTAATCAATATGGATATAAGTAAGATGTCAAAGCTAGAATTCAAAACAATGATTATGAAGATACTAGCTGGGCTTGAAAAAAGCATAGAAGACACTGGAGATTCCTTTACACTAGAAATAAAAGAACTAAAATCTAGTCAAGCTGAAATTAAAAATGCTATTCCTGAGATGCAGTGAAAAATGGAGGCTCTAACAGTGAGGATAAATAAGGCAGAAAAGAGTCAGTGATACAGAAGACAAACTGGTGGAAAACGAGGAAGCTGAGAAGAGAGAAAAACAACTACTGGATCAGGAAGTGTGACTTTGAGAACTCAGCAATACCATAAAGTGAAATAATATTTGAATAATAGAAGTCCCAGAAAATGAAGGGTGGGGGGGCGGCAGAAGTTTTACTTGAATAAATTATAGTTGAGAACTTCCCTAAGTTTGGGGGGGGGAGGAAACAGACATTCAAGTCCAGGAGGCATAGAGAACCCCCTCAAAATAAATACAGATCAAAACCTCAACATATTATAGTGAAGCTTGCAAATTTCAGATATAAAGAGAAAATCCTGAATGCAGCTTGAGACAAAAGGTCCTTAACCTACAAAGGTACACATATAAGGCTGGCAGCAGACCTGTCCACAGAGACCTGGCAGGCCAGAAAGGACTGGCATGATATAGTCAATGTGATAAATGGGAAAATATGCAGCCAAGAATACTTTATCCAGCAAGGCTATCATTTAGAATAAAAGGAGGCATAAAGAGTTTTCACAACAAACAAAAACTAAAGGAATTTGTGAACACTAAACCAGCCCTGCAAGAAATATTATAGGGGATTCTTTGAGCAAAGAGAGAGCCCCAAAATAACAAAAACAAGAAGGGAACAGAGAGAATCTACAGAAACAGTGACTTTAAGGTAATACAATACATATGAACTGAATTCATATCTTTCAATAATTACTCTGAATGTAAATGCACTAAGGGCTCCAATCAAAAGACACAGGGTAGGGCGCCTGGGTGGCTCAGTCGTTAAGCATCTGCCTTCGGCTCAGGTCATGATCGCAGGGTCCTGGGATCGAGTCCCACATCGGGCTCCCTGCTCAGCAGGAAGCCTGCTTCTCCCTCTCCCACTCCCACTCCCCCTGCTTGTGTTCCTGCTCTCGCTATCTTTCTCTCTGTCAAATAAATAAATAAAATCTTTAAAAAAAAAAAAAGACACAGGGTATCAGATTGGATAAAAAAAAAAAGACCCATTGATATGCTGTCTACAAGAGACTCATTATAGACACAAAGACACCTCCAGATTGAAAGTGAGGGGGTGGAGAACCATTTATCATGCTAATGGACAATAAGAGAAGCCTGGAGTAGTCATCCTTATATTGGACAAACTAGATTTTAAACCAAAGACTGTAATAAAAGATGAGGAAGGACACTATATCATCATAAAATGATCTATCCAAGAAGGAGATCTAACAATTGTAACTATTTATGCCCTTCAATTGGCAGCAGTCAAGTATATGCATGAATTAATAACAAAATTAAAGAAACACATTGATAATACTACAATAATAGTAGGGGACAGATGAATGGATAAAGAAGATGTGGTATAGGGGCCCCTGGGTGGCTCAGTTTAAGCATCTGCCTTTGGCTCAGGTCATGGTCCCAGGGTCCTGGGATCGAGCCCCACGTCAGGCTCCCTGCTCAGCGGGAAGCCTGCTTTTCCCTCTCCCATTCCCCCTGCTTGTGTTCCATCTCTCGTTGTCTTTCTTTGTCAAATAAATAAATGAAATCTTAAAAAAACAAGATTATATATATATATATATATATATATATATATATATATATATATGGTGTGTGTTACTCAGCCATCAAAAAGAAGGATATCTTGCCATTTGCAATGACATGGATGGAACTAGAGGGTATTATGCCAAGCTATGCTAAAGAAGTCAGTCAGAGAAAGACAAATGCCATATGATTTCACTCATGTGCAATTATGAAACAAAATTGATGAACATAAGGGAAGGGAAGAAAAAATAAAATAAGATAATAACAGAGAGGGAGACAAACCATAATTAACTCTTAACTATAGGGAACAAACTGAGGATTGCTGGAGGAGAGGCTGGTGGGGGGATGGGGTAAGTGGGTGATGGACATTAAGGAGGGCACTTGACATAATAAGCACTGGGTGTTATATGCAACTGATGAATCAGAAAATTCTACCCCTGAAACTAATATTACACTATATGTTAACTAACTCGAATTTAAATTAAATCTTTAAAAAAAGAAAAAAAAGAAACATTTCTACTATAAACAATTTCTACCCACATTTGAATTTCCCTCATAAATTCTTTTTAGCCTGTGCAATTAATATTTATTCCACTAGATTATGTCTCATCCCTCTCCTTTCATAATGTTACATGCTTCTGAGTCTGAAATAACAAGATTTAACAGTGTGGTTGCTACTTTATAACAGAACACTCAAGTAAGTGTTGGAGGAAAGCATAATCTACCTGCAGGTGGGACTAAATGTCTGTGCTGAATTTATTACAGTACCAAGAATATCAAAATGAAGGAGATAAAATTCTACATTGGGGTGTAATACTTCATTATTTCATAAAGACTTTGTCAATGTTTCACCTGAAGGCATGAACATATCAGGGCTATGACAATCTCCAATCTATTTGGTAATATATACAGTCCCTAAAACATTTATATCAATAATACTTCACCTGCGTAAAATTAACCAGGGAAGGCTGACCTTTTTAGATTTGACAATTTTTTTCATGTAATTTATACAAATGTGTAAAGCTAATGAAGGAAAAAGTGTAATTTCTCCTGGCATTACTCACTATGTAGGGAAAAATCTTTATGATTTTTTTGGAGTCCTCGAGGAAATCTAAAAGATATCCTTTTGGGCCTAAAACAAATACTAGAAGTTCTATTTTTCTGAATTTAGGATATAATTTTGGCAGGGCAAAAATAAAAAATGTTATCAGAGAAAAATCGGTCAGTTGATTAATATAGTATAAATGCTGAGTGTCTAATGGTGGCAGTAGCTGTCTAATCATGGAAGTGCAATATAGTATTTTGAAATAAATGTAATTATAATTGTAAGGAAATTTATAGGCTTCAAATTAACTTATGATGTTTGAAGCACATTAAGATTTAGAATATCCTAAAGAAGATTCCCAAACGGGAAATAATGATCCTTTATTACTCCTGAGGCAGAATGAATATTACCAGATTAAGTTTTCATTTTAATGAATTGAGAGAAAAATCAAAATTCCAGTTTTGCTTTAATATAACATTTGGCACTAAAGAATTTAAATTATTTCTAAAAAGCTACCAAATTTGAGCCAACTTTAGCTACATTAATATACATTTCATTTTGTCTTTCAGAGTCATCATTTGCAGGTATTATAATCAAAGGGAAATAAATATTTCTTTAGTCATTCTACAACTTGCTATACACATTCAACTTTTTTCCTTCATTATGTTCTTTCATATTTTGAATCTCCACAAAAGTATCTTTAAAAATACATCCTATTCTCACATATAATTTGCCATAAATATTCTTGCTCAATTACAACTATTCTTATTAAGTAACTTTTAAAAAAGAAGATTTTATTTATTTCTTTTGATAGAAAGAGAGAGAGGAAGAGAGCGGGGGGAAGGGCAGAGGGAAAGAGAGAATCCCAAGCAGATTCCACACTGAGCACAGAGCCCAATGTGGAGGTTGATCTCATGACCCCAAGATCACAACCCTGAGCTGAAATCAAGAGTCAGATGCTCAACCAACTGAGCTACTCAGGTGCCCCCTTATTAATTGTAACTTTTAACCAAAATATCTTTCCTTTACAGAGAGAACAGAGAAGTATAAAATTAAGAAGCTTATGCAACACTTAAAGCAGACCAGCATGTAAAATAATTCTCTAAAGACATATACAGCCCTTTTATACCTTTATAAATGGTATAATTGTGTCACTCTGCAAAGTTACGGTATTATATCTGATTTTGAAATTATTGATGTTAATTAACTCTAGTACTAGTCCAAATCCTAAATTAATTAAGAATCTTGAAAATTATGTTTAAGCTAATACACTTTATTTTTTTATTTTTATTTTTTAATTTATTATGTTATGTTAGTCACCATACAATACATCATTAGTTTTTGATGTGGTGATCCACGATCCATTGTTTTCGTATAACACCCAGTGCTCCATGCGGTATGTGCCCTCCTTAATACCCATCACCGGGCTAACCAATCCCCCCTCCCCCCTCCCCTCTAAAACCCTGTTTGTTTCTCAGAGTCCATAGTTTCATACACTTTAAAACATAATGACTGTTGTTATATAAGTTGTCAGAATAATAATCCAATTCAATTAAAGTTTTATATTTTGCCATGTTCCATATTAAGCATATTAAATTATCTAATTAGTAAATAATAAAAGAGGTTAAGAAAGGTCAAATTAATTTTTATCTTAATGAAGAATTAAGCTCAAATATTTTGTATTTAAATATTCAAATTACATCGTCATCTAGGCTCTTTCCTTATTTTGGCTATTGTAGACATTGCTGCTCAAATATTTTCTATTTAAAAAGTCATATTACGTGGACATCTGGGCTCATTCCATATTTGGGCTATTGTGGACATTGGTGGGGTGCATGTGCCCCTTCGAATCACTATGTTTGCATCCTTTGGATAACTACCTAGGAGTGCAACTGCTGGGTCATAGGGTAGTTCTATTTTTAAATTTTTGAGGAACCTCCATACTGTTTTCCAGAATGGCTGCACCAGCTTGCACTCCCACCAACAGTGTAGGAGGGTTCCCCTTTCTCCACATCCTCGCCAACATCTGTCGTTTCCTGACTTGTTAATTTTAGCCATTCTGACCAGTGTGAAGTGGTATCTCATTGTGGTTTTGATTTGTATTTCCCTGATGCAGAGTGATGTTGAGCATTTTTTCATGTGTCTGTTGGCCATTTGTATGTCTTCCTTGGAGAAATGTCTGTTCATGTCTTCTGCCCATTTCTTGATTGGATTATTTGTTTTTTGGGTATTGAGTTTGAGAAGTTCTTCATAGGTTTTGGATACTAGCCCTTTATCTGACGTCATTTGCAAATACCTTCTCCCATTCTGTAGGTTCTTTCCTTCACTATGCAGAAGTTTTTATCTTGATTAAGTCCCAATAGTTTGTTTTTGCTTCTGTTTCCTTGGCCTCTGGAGAAGGGTCTAGTAAAAATTTGCTACACCGAGGTCAAAGAGGTTGCTGCCTGTGTTCTACTCTAGGATTTTGATGGATTCCTGTCTCACATTTAGGTCTTTCATCCATTTTGAGTTCATTTTTGTGTATGGTATAAAAAAGTTTTTATCTTGATTAAGTCCATTCTTGATTAAGTTTCATTCTTCTGCATGTGGCTGTCCAGTTTTTCCAACACCATTTGTTGGAGAAATTATCTTTTTTCCATTGGATATTCTTTCCTGCTTTGTTGAAGATTAGTTGAGGGTCCATTTCTGGATTCTCTATTCTGTTCTATGTGTCTGTTTTTGTGCCAGTACCATACTGTCTTGATGATTAAAACTTTGAAATACAGCTTGAAGTATGGAATTGTGATGCCACCAGTTTTGATTTTCTTTTTCAACATTCCTTTGGCTATTTGGGGTATTGTTTTGTTCCATACAAATTTTAGGATTATTTGTTCCAGCTGTATTAAAAATGGTGATGGTATTTTGATAGGGATTACATTGAATGTGCAGATTGCTCTGGGTAGCTTAGACATTTTAACAATATTTTTCTTCCAATCCATGAGCAATTAATGTTTTCCATTTCTTTTTGTCTTCCTCAGTTTCCTTCATAAGTGTTCTATAGTTTATAGAGTACAGATTCTTTACCTTCTCAGGTTTATTCCTAAGTATCTTATGGTTTTTGGTGCAATTGTAAATGGATTGATTCCTTGATTTCTCTTTCTGCTGCTTCATTACTGGTGTACAGAAATGCAACAGACTTCTAAGTGTGGATTTTATATCCTGCAACTTTGCTGAATTCCTGCATCAGTTCTAACAATTTTTTGTGGAGTCCTTTGGGTTTTCTACATAGAGGATCATGTTGACTGTGAAGAGTGAAAGTTTGACTTTTCCTTGCTGGGCTGGATGTCTTTTATTTTCTTTGTTGTTGTTGTTGTCTGATTGCTGAGGCTAGGACTTCCAGTACTATGTTGAACAACAGTGGTGAGAGTGGATATTCCTTTCGTGTTCCTGTCCTTAGTGGAAATGTTCTCAGTTTTTCCCCAATGAGGATGATATTAGCTGTGGGCCTTTCATATATAGGCTTTATGATGTTGAGGTATGTTCCATCTATCCTTACTTTGTTGAGGGATTTTATCAAGAAAGGATGCTGAATTTTGCCAAATGCTTTTTCTGCATCTATTGAGAGGATCATATAGTTCTTATCCTTTCTTTTATTAATGGGCTGTATCATATTGATTGATTTGTGGATGTTGAATCTCTCCTGCAGCCCAGGAATAAATCCCATTTCTTTATGGTGAATAATCCTATTAATGTACTGTTGGATCCAATTAGCCAGTATCTTATGGAGAATTTTTGCATCCATGTTCATCAGGGATATTGGTTTATAATTCTCCTTTTTAGTGAGGTCTTTCTCTGGTTTGGGGATCAGGGTAATGTGGCCTCAGAGAATGAGTTTGGAAGATTTCCTTCTATTTCTATTTTTTTGGAACAGTTTCAGAAGAATAGGTATTAATTCTTTAGATGTTTGGTAGAATTCCCTTATGAGCCATTTGGTCTAGGACTCTTGTTGGTTGGGAGGTTCTTGATTACTGCTTCAAGTTCCTTGCTGGTGATGGGTCTGTTCAGATTATCTATTTCTTCCTGTTTCAGTTCTGATAGTTTATATTTTCTAGGAATGCATCCATTTCTTCCAGATTGCCTAATTTGTTGGCATATAGTTGCTCATAATGTTCTCTTATATTTGTTTGTATTTCTTCAGTGTTGGTTGTGATCTCTCCTCTTTCATTTATGATTTTATTTACTTGGGTCCTTTCTCTTCTTTTTGATAAGTCTTGCTAGGGGTTTATCAATCTTATTAATTATTTCAAAGAACCAGTTCCTAGTTTCGTTGATCTGTTCTACTGTTTTTTTTTTTTTAATTTCTATATCTTTGATATCTGCTCTAATCTTTATTATTTCCCTTCTCCTGCTAGATTTAGGCTTTATTTGCTGTTGTTTTTCCAGCTCCTTTATATGTATGAGGTCGTGCTTTTGAGAATTTTCTTCCTGGATTAGGCTTTGTTTGCTGTTCTTTTTTCCAGCTTGTTTAGTTTTATGAGGTTGTGTATTTGAGACTTTTGTTGCTTCTTGAGGAAGGCCTGTTTTGCGTATACTTCCCACTTAGGACCACCTTTCATGCATCCCAAACATTTTGGACTGTCATGTTTTCATGTCCATTTGCTTCCACATATTTTTGTTAATTCTTCTTTAATTTCCTGGTTGACCCATTCATTCTTTAGTAGGATGTTCTTTGACCTCCATGTATTTGTGGTTCTTCCTAATTTTTTTCTTGTGGTTGATTTCAAGTTTCATAGCATTATAGTCTGAAAATATGCATGGTATGATGTCAATCTATTTTTATTTGTTGAGGTCTGATTTGTGACCCAGTATGTGATCTATTTTGGAGAATGCTCCATATGCACTCAAAAAGAATGTGTATTCTGCTGCTTTAGGATGAAATGCCCTGAATATATTTGTTAAGTTCATCTGGTCCAGTAAGTCATTTAAAGCCCTTGTTTCCTTGTTGATTTTCTGCTTAGATATCTGTCCATTGCTGTGAGTGGGGTGTTAATGTCCTCTACTATTATTGTAGTATTATCAATGAGTTTCTTTAAGTTTGTTATTAACTGATTTATATATTTGGTTGCTGCCAAGTTAGGGGCATAAATAGTTACAATTGTTAGATCTTCTTGTTGGATAGAACCTTTGTAATGAAACAGTGTCTTTCTTCATCTTTTATTAGTCTTTTGTTCAAAATCTAATTTGTCTGATA
The DNA here is from genome assembly GCF_964656455.1 of Halichoerus grypus. NCBI lineage: Eukaryota > Metazoa > Chordata > Mammalia > Carnivora > Phocidae > Halichoerus > Halichoerus grypus. The sequence goes on along the minus strand of NC_135717.1, from coordinate 74,869,782 downwards.
TAAGGATGACTACTCCAGCTTTCTTTTGATGTACATTAGCATGAGAAATTGTTCTCCACCCCCTCACTTTCAGTCTGGAAGTGCCTTTGGGTCTAAAATGAGGCTCTTGTAAGCAGCATATCAATGGATTTTGTTGTTGTTTTTGTTGTTGTTTTATCCATTCCTGGTACCCTATATCTTTTGATTGGAGCATTTAGTCCATTTACATTCAGAGTAATTGTGGAAAGATATGCATTTAGTGCAATTGTATTACCTATAACTTCACTGTTTCTGTAGATTGTCTCTGTGCCTTTCTAGTCTTTGTTAATTTTGGTCTCTCCTTCCTGGTCATAAGGTCCCCTTTAGTATTTCTTGCAGAGCTGGTGTTCTGTACTGTTAGTGTTCATGTACTTCTTTAGTTTTTGCTTGTCTTGGAAACTCTTCATCTCTTCTATTCTGAATGACAGCCGTGCTGGATAAAGTATTCTTGGCTGCATATTTTTCCCATTTAGCACATTGAATATATCATGCCAGTCTTTTTGGCTTTCCAGTTCTCTATGGATAGGTTTGTTGCTAGTCTTATGTGTCTGCCCTTGTAGGTTACAGACCTTTTTTCCCTAGCTGCTTTTAGAATTTTCTTTTTTATTTGTATTTACAAGTTTCACTATGATATGTCTTGGTGCTGACCTGGTTTTGTTGACTTTAAGGGGAGTTCTCTGTGTCTCTTGGACTTGAATGCCTCTTTCCTTCCCCAGATTAGGGAAGTTTAGCTCTAATTTGTTAAAATAAACCTTCAGCCCCTTTTTCCTTCTCTTCTTCTTCTGGGACTCCTGTGATACAGATATTATTTTGCAATTGCTGAGTTCCCTAAGTCTACCTTATAGTTTTCTTTCCCTTACTTTTCAGCTTCCTTATTTTCCATAATTTTGTCTTCTATATCATCTATTCCTCCTCTACTTCTTCAATCCTCATTGTGATTATATCGAGTCTGTTTTGCATCTCAATTATAGCATTTTTTTAAATTTCAGCCTAATTTTTAGGTCTTTAATCTCTGTAACAAGGGTTTCTCTGGTGTCTTCTTTGCTTTTTTCAAGTTCAGCTAGTAATCTTATGACTGTCAATCTAAATTCTTGTTCAGATATAATGATTATATCTTTTTTCATCAAGTCCCTGGCTGCGATATCTTCCTGTCCTTTCTTTTGTGGAGAATTCCTCTGTCTTGTCATTTTGGCTAAGTTTCTGTCTTTTGTGTGTTTGAAAGCTTATTATGTTTTCTGTACCTCAGAGTAATGCTATATTAAAAAGGGGTCATACACTGTCCAGGTCCTGGCACTTCAGAAAGTATTTCTGGGGTTTGCTGTGTACACTTTTCTGTTGCATTTTGGCTGTTCTTTCTCACTGATCAGTTCTCTGCAGAGTTTCCCCTTGCTTGCAGTGGGGAGTGTTGGACCTTTATCTATCTGGGTGTGCTTTGATTTTATTTGTTGAAAAAAACTTGGAAAAAAGGAGAGAGAGAAAAAGAAAAAAGAAAAAGAAAAAAAGCTTGATCCACCCAAAAAAGAGATAAGGCAAAGGAAAGAAAAAAAGCAAACAGACAATCAAAAAAACTATAAGCCTAATTCCAAAGGAAAAAAAGAAAGAATAAAGAAAAAGAAGACAACAAAAAAGTCACATCCAAAAGAGAGGGAAATGAAAAAAACAAAAAAACAAAAAATCAAATAAACAAACAGAATAATTATAGGCCTGATTCCAAAGGGGAAAAAAGATAGAAAAGAAAAGAAAAGAAAAGAAAAGAAAAAAAAGAAAAAGAATAAGGAAAAAAAATACAGCTTGGTTCTATTTCCTCCAGAACTAAAGGGGATGCTTTGAAGCACTGTGTGATCAGTAGACTTGGTGCATGCAATGTGTTGCCTATGTTGCTCTTCTGGGGGAGAGGCCCATTGCACTGGCTCAGATTTATTTCTGTGCCAGTAAAAAAAAAAAGCACTTGCCAAGCACAGTGGGGCAGGGTTTGATGTAAGCAGCTTCCACCTCCACTGGGGGCCACTCTATTGCTCTTTGAAGTCAAACCATGTTGGTAGCAGAGGTAATATGGCACCACCCCCACTCTCTCATCCCCAGACAGGGAATCTTACCTCCCCCTCCCCCCGCTGCTCAGGAAGCCATTACAGAAAAATGAGTGTCCAGGCACCCAGGGCCCAGTGCTCCTGCATTTTACTTTTTGCATGGCTGGTAAAACTGCAAAACTCCAAATCTTAAAAGAGCTTGTATCACTTGGATCCATTCCCTCCTCCCAATTAGAGCCTAGCTGTGCTCGACTTGTGCCCTCTATCCCAGAAAAACAGCCCTTTCCTGTGATGAGCACAGAATCTATGGTGCGTCACCTGGAAAAGCAGCAACCATGTTATCCACCCTCCGTGCACTCCTTTGTCCTCGGCAGATGAAAGACCATTTGCTGGTGTCTACAGAGTCTTTTGTCCTTGGAGAGGCAATGTAACCTCTTCCAAATGTACTCCAGGAAGGGGAACAATCTCTTGCAGTGTGACCCAAGATATTGCTACACCACTCTGTGCACCCTCCCAGGCCAAAGCCCTCCTTCCCTCCAGGAGCACATGCTATAGTTCCACTCCAGTGAAAGTTGTGCACTTCCTAAACTCAGAGTTTGAGCTCCACTCACTGAAAATAAACCTGCACCACTCAGTTTCCCCAGCTCCCCAGTCCATGGTCCGAAAGGTTTTCTTCTTGTGTGAGTCCAAGGATGCACTCTCTCAACCCCTCTCTCCCTGTCTCCCTTTTCTTTCTCCACAGGAAGTATTCCCTCCCCTTCATGGCACAAGCTTTCTTCTCCCCCAATTCACTTCCACGCATATGCCATGCTGTCTCCCTCCAGCTGTGGAGATGTTTCTTCCAATCCTCAGATCAATTTCCTGGATGTTCCAAGTAATCTGACCTCAACACAGCTGTGTTCAAGGGACTAGGAAAGCCCAGGGTCTCCCTACTTCTCCACCATCCTAACTCCTCCTCCTCAGTAGCAATGTTGTTTTACTGTTTTATTTTCTAATGGTTATACTAGAGTGCTTTCCTTCCTTTTTTAACTTATTCCCATAACTGATGTATGTCATTTAAACAGGATCTGCTTTTCATTTTACTCAGAAAATTAAGAACGATATACTTTATTTATTTTTCAGAACAATATACTTTAACTGGCAATATATTATTTCCGTAATTTCATTAAGGATCTGTTCTTTTATCTGGGATTGAATTGGACATCCAAGGCTATACATCTTTGTTATTAAAACTCCACCATTAAAAACAAAACAAAGATTGCACTCTAAATGTTGATCCAATGCCTACCAAATTCTCCCAGGAAAAGGTTGATACTTGCTTATGGTTCAGCCTCATAAGTAATAAGGAAGTCACTTCTACAGGGCCACAGATCTTAGCATACTTGAGAACCTGGAGGAGGGATATCTTCACCCATAAGTTTTACTACCTCTTTCTACATCTACATAAATAATCAGGGCCAAACATAGTAAGAGTAATTTTGGGAGGGATCAAGGATAACATTTGGATATTCTTGATGATCTTTGTATATTATGTAAAGTAAGGATCCAACTTATTCATTTGGAGGTGAATATCCAGTTTTCCCAGAACCATTTGTTGAAAGATATTAAACAGTTTTAACTCTAAACTAGCTATCTTATTCTAACATTCTTGTTTTTTTTTTTTTTTTAAGTCCACAATTTTTGTCTTTCTCACGTTTTTGGAACCAGCTTTCCCATTTCACTGATTACCTCATGAAAGATAAAATAAATGTTGATACAGGTTCATTTTACTTGTGTGAGAGTTCTACTATTAAGCTTTTAGAAAAGTACTCTGGCTTTGTAAATATCACACTCTATTAATTGCAGAATGTTCTAATTTATTCTCATGCTTTAAAGAGGATTTATGGGTCTTGAAATATCACACAGGGCTCTTAGGGTCAGGTGACCATTGTCTATTGGTAGGTTGGGGCAGTAGACAGATTTTAAAAGACAAAATACAACCAAAAAATACTTTACCAACAAAGAATGTGTATCCATTCTTCTTTCTCTCTACTCCCAAGGCACATAACTATGCCTATTTTTTTTTATTCTGAAACTTCTCTAAAGGGGTCTTCTTACCTAAAAAGTTCTTTCTATCTGTACTGTAAAAGATAACTTGATTGGACTTAAGAGGGTTTAAAACTAAACTAGTGAAATGTGAAATACCCAGTTATGTCTCTGTAAGTGTTTTGTGGTGGTATTTGCAATAGAGTTTCATGAAATCATTTAAAGCTTTCAGATCATGGGATAGGCTTAGAACCACTCTCTGTGATCAGTAGATACAAATAAGTATTAAACAGACAGATATTGAAATAATTTGTTGATTTCTGAGATATATGTGTACCAGCAAAGCAACTGTAAGTTAGTCTCTGCTCTCAAGGAAAAAGATTAATGCAAACATCTATAAAATTCCCAGTTGAAATAACTTGCAGGCATCTCCCAAAAAGGATAATATCACAACCAGTAGAGCAACACTTTTTTTCTTGGGGCAGATCAGTGACTGAAAAAAACAAAACACAAAATAAAACAAAACAAACAAATAAAACACAGGTATAGACTTGAGGAAACTTCTCTCTTAAAAATATACTTACGATTTAGAAAACATACTTTTTAAGGAAGAGATGTGCAAAGAATAGAACTACTAATACAAGGAGAATAGTAAACATAATAAAAAGGCAAATGAAGAGATTAGATTAAACATCACATTTGCAAGTGGTGAGTTATACCCAGCTATTTTATCATCATTAGAAAAGACTGATCCATGATAAAAGAAGTAAATCCTATCTGTTTGGAAAAGTGAATTGATGATACATTGATTGCCAATAATTTTAAAGATGATATTAGTGTAGTATAAATGTTTAAATATTGTAAGATGCTTGTTCTTATAAAAATTGTTAATTACCTTATTTAGTATGGGTTTTTTAAATAAGAAAGGACCATCTCTTTCAGTGTGTGTGTATGTCTGTATATACATATATATACATATATATACATGCATATACATATATATCTTCAAAATTATTGGCAATCAATGTATTATCAATTTACTTTTCCAAACAAATAGAAGTTACAGTGTGTGTGCGCGCATATATATAGTATAAAAACCAGATTGCGAATTGATTTGTTCTCCTTTTTTCAACTCAAACTCTAGGCCCAAACACAGATACAAAAGAGACACATGGGACTAAAAGTAAATTAAGTAAATATAAAAGCAGTTGTTAGTAAATAAAGAAAATAAGAAAAAAAAGAATACTACATTGCCTGTTTGTTTAAAGTAGGATATTAAGTTTATTCTTAAGATACAGACTGAACTATTAAACTGCTTTTAATTCTATTATTTTGCTTTTCTTTCCTAAGATTCCACATAGTATTACATGCAGACATCCAAACTAAAAGCAACATTTACTTACATTACTGAAGTCTTTAAAAATTTAAATAGCTTTAGGTATTTACCTCAACCAAAACTAAGTGACCAGGAACCTAAACACTCTGAATTCAAATTTACCTCAAACACTTAACAAACTTAAACCCATTTTACAACACAAGTAGTAAACATTATTATGTGTTTTTTACCTTTTCTAGCTATTTCCTTTACCAGATATGCTTGTTTTAAAAAGATCAAAGAGTTAACCAAAATAAAAAGAAACTGCATATTTTCATCCTGAGATTCAGTCAAAACAAGATAAGACATAGATTAGAACAAGCTTTGATCTTATCATTTTTTATTTGAACTGAAAGGAACATTGGTACACTCAGGATCTTTCCTAGTGATTAAAAAATGGTGCCACTGCAATTTAAAATTCATTTTAAGGAATTGTTGCAAAAATGCTACATTTTTAATATATCATTTGTTATTTTGTTGTTTTAATTGTACAGTATGCTATGTGTAAGGTTAACATGAGGAGAAACAAGAAGCAAAAATTGATAAATGTGAACATTTTGTCCTCAAACCACAAAAAAATGGCAATGTTGGGATTAAAATTGTGCATAGTGTATAATTCCCTCTGTTTTTAGTTGTAGCATTTTCTAAGATTTTTCTTCTCTTGGTGAACCATTTTAAATGTTACCCATAACCAGCATTAGAGTTTCACGGTAGTTTCCATTGTTTTCTTTTGAAAATGTGATGCTCAAAAATCAAATATTTTCTTTGAGAAATTAGAATTCATTAAGACAAAGATTTCTGAAGGAAAATACTTGAAAAGGACAATTGATAGGTGAATTCACCAATAAAATTTATTTAATTCAAAATTAATCTAGCAAATTATATGTGCACAGAGCTCTGTGAGACAGCAAGGAATATAAATAATAAAAAGACATTACTATTTTATAACAAGAGAGAAGCCATTAACTAACTGAAAAATAAGCCAGAATAAGGTGAGTACTAAATTGCTACATTACATATACACCATGGACTGGGGAAATCATGGAAGATGCCAATTAGTTTCAGAAGGGCTTAAAGCCATGTTTATGGAAGATATAGTACTGAATTTTCTGAACTAAGCTTCAGGGAGAAGACAGGAAATTCCAGGTGGTCAGATGGTTTAAATACATGCATGATAGTTAAAAATTATTGGCTATGTTGGGGCGCCTGGGTGGCTCAGTCGTTGAGCATCTGCTGTCGGTTCAGGTCATGATCCCAGGGTCCTGGGATTAAGTCCTGCATAGGGCTCCTTGCTCAGCAAAGAGTCTGCTTCTCTCTCTGCCCTTCCCCCTGCCCATGCATTCTCTCTTGTTTTCTCTCTCTCTCTCAAATAAATAAAATTTTTGAAAAAAAAGAAAAAGCAAATTATAGGAAATGTAGTAAGTATTGGAACAAAGAAGAAATAAAACTTTTAGTAAAGTTAGAAATATTTTTAAAATAGACTAAACTAAGAGCCTAATCCAGGAAACGATTTTTCTAAGTGTAAGAATGGGACACAATTAATAACCATTATAGAGGGAAAATTGGTGGGAATTGGTGACCAGTTAAAAGAGAGAAGTAAGGAAATAAAATAATTTCATAGAATTCTGTTTTGAGTCTGGATTATTGATGCTTTTTACAGAGATAGGAAATAAATATAAGACAGATTTTGAGAACGAGTAATTTTATATTTAATTTGATTTCTTGAAAGTGTTTATTTTCCTTTATATTTTTATTTAAAGTACAATTCATACATAATAAAATATACAAAGAGTAAGTATATGGCTTAATTTTTTTTAAAGATTTTATTTTTATTTATTTGACAGAGAGAGAGACAGCCAGAGAGGGAACACAAGCAGGGGGAGTAGAAGAGGGAGAAGCAGACTTCCCACAGAGCAGGGAGCCTGATGTGGGGCTAGATCCCAGGACATTGGGATCATGAGCTGAGCCGAAGGCAGACACTTAATGACTGAGCCACCCAGGGGCCCCGGCTTAACTTTTACTTGCATTTATGTGTGTTTCAGATATTCATGTAACCATATTTCTAACCCTCCTTCAGAAAACTATCTCCTGTCCCTTATATTACTAATGTCCCTTAAATATTAAGCTGAGGTTTTGTTTTTTTTTACAGTAAATGTTACACTGAGATTAATCTATGTTGGTTCAAGTAATAATAGTTTCTTTTTTATATTACTGCGTGATATGTCATTGTACGAATATATCACAATTTATTTATTAGCTCTTGTTGATGGACATCCAGAATTTTTCTAGTATTGGACTATTGTGAATAGCTGCTATGAATGATTTACTTGCATATAATTTTTATTTATTTATTTAGAGCATATACACTATTTTTTTAAGAATGGAATTTCTAAGAATATGTTTGATTATAATAATATCTGCCAGGCTTTTTTGAATAATAATGTACCACTTTTTACTTCCACAACTGGTGTATGAGAGCTTCGGTTGCTTCATATCTTCTACAACAAATAGTTTTGTCTATCTTTTTTTGATTTGAGCCATTCTAATAAGTAGGTAATCATGTGCCATTGTGGTTTAAATTTAATTTAATTTAGTTAAATCACACCAATTTTACTATGGTTTGCATGCTATTCTCCATCTTTTAACTTACAATCTATCTGTGCTCTTATTTTTTTTATTATGTTCAGTTAACCACTGTATAGTACATCATTAGTTTTTGATGTAGTGTTCAATGATTCATTAGTTACATATAATACCCAGTGCACATCACAACACATGCCCTCCTTAATACCAATCAATCCGTTTACCCCTGCCCCCACCCTCCTCCTTTCTGAGATCCTCAGTTCATTTCCCGGGGTCCATTGTCTCTCATGGTTCATCTACCTCTCTGATTTCTCCACTTTCAGATTTCTCTCCCTTCCCCTGTAGTCCTCTGTGCTATTGCTTATGTTTCACATCTCAGTGAAACCATATGATAATTATATTTCTCTAATTGACTTACTTCACTTAGCATAATCCCCTCCAATTCCATCCATGTCAATGCAAATGGTGGGTATTCATCCTTTCTGATGGCTGAATAATATTCCATTGCATATATGTACCACATCTTCTTTATCCATTCATTTGTTGAAGGACATCTCAGCTCCTTCCACAGTTTGGCTATTGTGGACATTGCTGTTATGTACATTAGGGTGCATGTACTGCTTCTTGTCAGTACCTCTGTTTCTTTGGGGTAAAAACCTAGTAGTGCAATTGCTGGGTAGTAGGGTAGCTCTATTTTTAACATCTTGAGGAACCTCCATAATGTTTTCCAGAGTGGCTGTACCAACTTGCATTCCCACCAACACTGTAAGAGGGTTCCCCTTTCTCCACATCCTCGCTAACATTTGTTGTTTCCTGTTTTGTTAATTTTTCCATTCTAACTGGTGTAAGGTGGTATCTCATTGTGGTTTTGATTTATATTTTTCTGATGGCTAGTGATGTTGACCATTTTTTCATATGTCTGTTAGCCATTTGTATGTCTTCTTTGGAGAAGAGTCTGTTCATGTCTTCTGCCCATTTTTTGACTGGGTTATTTGTTTTTTGAGTGCTGAGTTTGAGAAGTTCTTTATAGATCTTGGATATCAGCCCTTTATCTGTAATGTCATTTGCAAATATCTTCTCCCATTTTGTGGGTTGCCTCTTTGTTTTGTTGACTGTTTCCTTTGCTGTGCAGAAGCTTTTTATCTTGATGAAATCCCAAAAGTTCATTTTTGCTTTTGTTTCCCATGCCTTTAGAGATGTGTCATGAAAGAAGTTACTGTGGGCAATGGCAAAGAGGTTACTGCCTATGTTCTCCTCTAGGATTTTGATGGATTCTTGTCTCACATTTAGGTCTTTCATCAATTTTGAGTCTATCTTTGTGTATGGTGTAAGGAAATGGTCCAATTTCATTCTGCATGTGGCTGTCCATTTTCCCAGCACCATTTGTTGAAGAGACTGTCCTTTTTCCATCGGATATTCTTTCCTGCTTTGTCAAAGATTAGTTGACCATAGAGTTGAGGGTCCATTTCTGGGTTCTCTATTCTGTTCCATTGGTCTGTGTGTCTGTTTTTGTGCCAGTACCATGCTGTCTTCACGATCACAGCTTTTTATTGTAGCTTGAAGCTAGTCAATGTGATGCCCCTCGCTTTGTTTTTCGTTTTCATCATTCCCTTGGTGATTCAGGGTCTTTTCTGGTTCCATACAAATTTTAGGATTGTTTGTTCCAGCTCTTTGAAAAATACCAATGGTATTTTAATAGGGATGGCATTGAAAATGTAAATTGCTCTGGGCAGGATAGACATTTTTTTTTTATTGTGTTATGTTAATCACCATACATTACATCATTAGTTTTTGATGTAGTGTTCCATGATTCATTGTTTGCGTATAACACCGAGTGCTCCATTCAGTACGTGCCCTCTTTAATACCCATCACCAGGCCAACCCATCCCCCCACCCCCCTCCCCTCCAGAACCATCAGTTTGTTTCTCAGAGTCCATAGTCTCTCATGGTTCGTCTTCCCCTCCAATGTCCCCCCCTTCATTTTTGCAGGATAGACATTTTAACAATATTTATTCTTCCAATCCATGAGCATGGAACGTTTTCCCAATTTTCTGAGTCTTCCTCATTTTCCTTCATAAGTGTTCTGTAGTTTCTAGAGAACAGATTCTTTACCTTTCTGGTTAGGTTTATTCCTAGGTATCTTATGACTTTTGTTGCTATTGTGAATGGAATCAATTCCTTAATTTCTCTTTCCACATTTACATTGTTTTTGTATAGAAAAACAACTGATTTCTGTGCATTGATTTCTATCCTGCCACATTGCTGAGTTGAGTATGAGTTCTAGCAATTTGGGGGTGGAATCTTTTGAGTTTTCCACATAAAGTATCATGTCGCCTGCAAAGAGAGAGTTTGATTTCTTTGCCAGTTTGGATGCCTTTTACTTATTTTTGTTGTTGTTGTCTGATTGCTGAGGCTAGGACTTCTACTACTATGTTGAACAATAGTGGTGAGAGTGGGCATCCCTGTCACGTTCCTGACCTTAAGGGAAAAGCTCTCAGCTTTTCCCCATTAATAATGATACTTGCTGTGGGTTTTTCATAGATGGCTTTTATGATATTGAGGAATGTTCCTTTTATCTCTATACTCTGAAGAGTTTTAATCAGGAACAGATGTTGTTTTTTTTTTTCAAATGCTTTTTATTCATCAATTAAGAAGATCATATGGTTATTGTCCTTTCTTTTATTAATCTGATGTATCATGTTGATTGATTTATGAGTGTTGAACCACTCTTGCATCCCAGGAATAAATCCCACCTGGTCCTGGTGAATAATCTTTTTAATATACTGTTGGATCCTATTAACTAGGATCTTGTTGAGTATTTTGGCATCCATGTTCATCAGGGATGTTGTTCTGTAATTCTCCTTTTTGATGGGGTCTTTGTCTGGTTTTGGGAACAGGGTAATGCTGGCCTCATAGAAGGAGTTTGGAAGTTTTCCTTCTGTTTCTATTTTTTTGAGCAGCTTCAGTAGAATAGGTATTATTTCTTCTTTAAATGTTTGGTAAAATTCCCCTGGGAAGCCATCTGGCCCTGGGCTCTTGTTTGGTTGGAGATTTTTGATGACTGCTTCAATTTCCTTAGTGGTTATAGGTCTGTTCAGGTTTTCTATTTCTTCCTGGTTCAGTTTTGGTAGTTGAGACATCTCTAGGAATGCATCCATTTCTTCCAGGTTATCTAATTTGCTGGCATAGAGTTGCTCATAATATGTTCTTAAAATTGTTTGTATTTCTTTGGTGTTGGTTGTGATCTCTCCTCTTTCATGCATGATTTTATTTATTTGGGTCCTTTCTCTTTTCTTTTTGATAAGACTGGCCAGGGGTTTATCAATCTTGTTAATTCTTTCAAAGAACCAGCTCCTAGTTTCGTTGATCTGTTCTACTGTTCTTTTGGTTTCTATTTCATTGATTTCTGCTCTGATCTTTATTATTTCTCTTCTCCTGCTGGGTTTAGGCTTTATTTGCTGTTCTTTCTCCAGCTCCTTTAGGTGTAGGGTTAGGTTGTGTATTTGAGACCTTTCTTATTTCTTGAGAAAGACTTGTATTGCTATATACTTTCCTCTTAGGACTGCCTTTGCTGCATCCCAAAGATTTTGAACAGTTGTGTTTTCATTTTCATGTGTTTCCATGAATGTTTTTAATTCTTCTCTAATTTCCTGGTTGACCCAATCATTCTTTAGTAGGATGCTCTTTAGCCTCTATGTATTTGAGTTCTTTCCAACTTTCCTCTTGTGATTGAGTTCTAGTTTCAAAGCATTGTGGTCTGAAAAGATGCAGGGAATGATCCCAATCTTTTGGTACTGGTTGAGACCTGATTTATGACCTAGGATGTGATCTATTCTGGAGAATGTTCCATGAGCACTCGAGAAGAATGTGTATTCTGTTGTTTTGGGATGGAATGTTCTGAATATATCTGTGAAGTCCATTTGGTCCAGTGTGTCATTTAAGTCTTTATTTCCTTGACGATCTTTTGCTTAGATGATCTGTCCATTTCAGTGAGGGTGGTGTTAAAGCCCCCCGCTATTATTGTATTGCTGTCAATGTGTTTCTTTGCTTTTGTTATTAATTGGCTTATATAAGTGGCTGCTCCCATGTTAGGGGCATAGATATTTACAATTGTTAGATCTTCTTGTTGGATAGACCCTTTAAGTAGGATATAGTGTCCTTCCTCATCTCTTATTACAGTCTTTGGTTTAAAATCTAATTTGTTTGATATAAGGATTGCCACCCCAGCTTTCTTTTGGTGTCCATTAGCATGGTAAGTGGTTTTCCACCCCCTCACTTTCAATCTGGGGGTGTCTTTGGGTCTAAAATGAGTCTCTTGCAGACAGCATATTGATAGGTCTTGTTTTTTTATCCAATCTGAGAGCCTGTGTCTTTTGATTGGGGCATTTAGCCCATTTACATTCAGGGTAACTATTGAAAGATAGGAATTTAGTGCCATTGTATTGCCTGTAAGGTGGCTGTTACTGTATATTATCTGTGTTCCTTTCTGGTCTCTGTTGCTTTTAGGCTGTCTCTTTGCTTAGAGGACCCCTTTCAATATTTCTTGTAGGGCCGGTTTCGTGTTTGTAAATTCCTTTAGTTTTTGTTTGTCCTGGAAGCTTTTTATCTCTCCTTCTATTTTCAATGACAGCCTAGCTGGATATAGTATTCTTGGCTGCATATTTTTCTCATTTAGTGCTCTGAATATATCCTGCCAGTCCTTTCTAGCCTGCCAGGTCTTTGTGGATAGGTCTGTTGTCAATCTAATGTTTCTACCTTGTAGGTTACAGATCTCTTCTCCCGAGCTGTTTTCAGGATTTTCTCTTTGCCTCTGAGACTCGTAAGTTTTACTATTAGATGTCGGGGTGTTGACTTATCTTTATTGATTTTGAGAGTGGTTCCCTGTGCCTCCTGGATTTTGATGCCTGTTTCCTTCCCCAATTAGGGAAGTTCTCTGCTATAATTTGCTCCAATATACCTTCTGCCCCTCTGTCTCTTTCTTCTTCTTCTGGGATCCCAATTATTCTAATGTTGTTTCATCTTATGGTATCACTTATCTCTCAAATTCTGCCCTCGTGATCCAGTATTTGTTTCTCTCTCCTTTTTCTCAGCTTCTTTATTTTCCATCATTTGGTCTTCTCGATCACGAATTCCCTCTTCTGCCTTATTTATCCTAGCGGTTAGTGCCCCCATTTTTGATTGCACCTCATTAATAGCCTTTTTTATTTCAACTTGGTTAGATTTTAGTTCTTTTATTTCTCCAGAAAGGGTTTCTCTAATAACTTCCTTGTTTTTTTCAAGCCCAGCTAGTATTTTTAAAATCATCATTCTGAATTTTAGTTCCGACATCGTATTAATGTCCATACTGGGTAGGTCTCTGTCAGTCGGTACTGCCTCTTATTCTTTTTGTTGAGGTGGATTTTTTCCATCTTGTCATTTTGTCCAGAGGAGAATAAATGAATGAGAGAACAAAATGCTAACAGGGTAACAATGTCCCCAGAAAATATACTCGAAACAAATCAGAAAAGACCTGAAACCAGGAGAAAATAAAGGGAAAGAGAAAAAAAGAAAAAGAAAAAAAAAGCAAAAGAAAAAGATAAAAACAAACAAAAACAGAACAAAACAATAAAAAACAAGAATATGATCAAATATGATCAGGCTGGTACATAGATCAGTTGCACACACTAGATTTTGGGTGTATTTTGGTCTGTTAGAAAAAAGTGCCTCCCAAAATTTTAAAGAAAGAAAAACTTATATATGTACAAAAATAAGGGTTGATATGATGAAGGGATGGAATAAGAATGTAAAGATGAAAATTATAAAAAATTTTATAAAAAGAATTGATAAGAAGTTGTTTGAAAAAAGAAAGAAGAGGATTTAAAAAAAAGAAAAAAAAGGGAGAGAATGTGATCAGGCAGGAGACTAAAACAAAGCCATACACTAGAGATTTAGGGTATATTTTGATCTGTTAGAAGAAACTGTATCTCAAAATTTTAAAGAGAGAACAACTTATATATATACACCAAAAATAAGGGTTATTACTATAAAGGGATAGAGTATGACTCTAAAAATGAAAAATAAAAAAGATTTTTTTTAAAAAGGGATTGATAAGATGTTGGTTGAAAAAGGGAAAAAGAAAAATTAAAAAAAAAGAAGATACTTAAAAAAAATTAACTTTGAAAGACTAAAGAATCATGGTAAAAAGCCATGAATTCTATTTGCAGTATTCCGCTAGTGCTGGAGTTCTGCTGTTCTCATTGATCGGTAAACTTGGTCTTGGCTGGCAGTTTTTGCTGATCTTCTGGGGGAGGGGCCTATTGCCATGGTTCCCAATTGTCTTTGCGGGAAGCAGAATTGCCCTGCCCTTGCTGGTCTGGGCTAAGTAATCTGCTCGGTTTGCTCTCAGGAGCTTTTGTTCCCTGCAAGCTTTCCGTACAGCTTTGGAGGATGAGAGTGAAAATGGTGGCCTCCCAATCTCTGCCCCAGAAGAGCTGAGAACTTGAGGCCCTGCTCCTTAGTGTGCCCCCAGAGAAAAGCAGTCAGTCACTCCTGTCTCCCTGGTCTCCAGCTGCACTCCGTGCTCACCCAGCCTGTGACCGAGCATTTCTATCTCTGGCACCCGACCCAGTGTGGAGTCTCCAAACCCAGCAGATCCCTGTGGTGCACTCCCGGACTGCTCCTCCTGGGGGAAGAAGGGGAGTCTCCCCAGATCTGCTGCTTGTTGGGTCCCTGCTGGAAGAGTAGTGGCCTGACTGCCGCGGATCATGGTTTATGGCAACCCCAAGCTGAGAGCCCATGCCTCGGCTCTGTCTCTGCAGCCAGCTTCCACACTCCAATACCTGGGACCTCTGCCACACCCAGGCACCCCCGGTCTTTCTGTGACCCCGAGGGTCCTGAGACCACACTGTCCTGTGAGGTTTCCACCCCCTACTTAGCCACTGGAGCGACATCCGTCAACAAAGCTGACTTCTAAAAGTTCCGATTTTGTGCTCTGCTGCTCTATCACTTGCCAGAAGTGGCGGACAGAGACCCCCTGCCCCACCGTCTATCCTCCTGAATATCGCCTTGCATTCACTTCTCCGCACGTCCTACCTTCCAGAAAGTGGTCACTTTTCTGTTCAGAGAGTTGTTGCTATTCATTTCTTCAATCTCCTGTTGAGTTTGTAGGTGTTCAGAATGGTTTGATCCCTATCCAACAGAATTCCTGAGACCAGACGAAATCCAGGTCTCCTACTCCTCCGCCATCTTGCTCCGCCCCCTACATATATTATAAATCCTTCAATATATTGCTATTACCAATTGCTTTAAACACACAATAACCTTTTTATTTTTTTAACTTACATTTCTATTTTTTGTGGACAACCGGTAAGTAGGCAAGTTGTCCTAAGTCTGTATATAGGGATTCTACAAATTCCAAGCCCATGAATGGTCTCTCAACAGAAGTAAATTTTGTCTACCCAGGGAAGGCCTGTTCCTTCAGCACAGGCTCAGACTTGGCAACACTTCCAGCTACCCCAAATTACTGACCGCTTGGAAGGACTTTTTTCTTCTTAGAACCTATTTCCTTTAGACTTTTTGTATCCAAATGTCTTCAACGCATTAAAAAATATATGCAATATTTTTACTGTATTTTAAAATTCTATTTTGTGTAGTTGGAGCAATACAACAAGATTCAGAAACTGTTAATGTTTTAATAGAAAATATATGTTTTTGTGATTTTTATGCAAAATATTTAAATCATATTGAATTCTGTCACAATATCATTGCTATTAGTTACTATTAGGATACAGGTTAACTTTATTTAAAAACTCTAGATTTAGTGATATAGTCAAGATATATAAAGTGTGGTGATTTAATAGAATGTTTATGTGATTACCATAAAGAATAAATACCATATGTCCACAAATTTCTCAAAATTCTTCATCATATAGAATATGATAGAATATGTAAAATGTTTTGCAAATTATACAAACTTTATATACACAAATGATTATTATAGGAATCTACAATCAAATATTAATTAGTGTTAGAAATGAAGATAGGTATGATATATAAATTCTTAAAATGACTGAAGATTATATATATATGGATAGAGAAAGAGAAAGACAGAGACAGAGAAAGATAGAGAGAGACAGAGAGAAAACTGTGCCCCAAACATTGATTTATGGTTATTACACAAATTAATTTATTTACCCATACCACAATCTAATCTCAGATATAGTCACCATTAGTTTTCCATTTTATAAATGAGAAAAATAAACACATATAATTTATGTAACTGCATAAGGTCATATAACTAGAAAGTGAGAAAATAGATTTAAGCTGACTATAGAGATCTCATTATTAATTATTATACTGTACTTACTGAAGTTCTTTCTAGCTCTAAGATTCTATGATCCTAGGAGGGTGAAAGATGGTGGAGGAGTAGGGGACCTTATTTCAACCAGTCCCCTGAATTTAGCTGGATATCTACCAAACCATTCTGAACACCCATGAAATTAGCCCAAGATGTAAGAATATATATCTGGATCTCTAGAACAGAATATCTCTGGTGGTCTTGAAGTATGAAGCATGGAGCCATGACTCAGAAGGGGGAGGGAGCCACCATAAGCTAATGCTGGGAAGGTGATATAACACTGGAGTGCAAAAGCATCTTGTGCTGGGGGCCAGGCACAAACTTGCAGACCAGCAGTGGTGGGAAAAAGACTTTAGTCCAGCCCCCTGACAAGATCCAGGAGCTGCAGGTCCATGCATGCAAACCAAGGACAGCTCACGGTTTTAGAAGCACAAAGGGCAGAGACATGCCCGGCCCTGGAATCCACCTCTGGGAGTGTTGCTGTGGGGCTCACAACCAGGCAGGCTGTGGTTTTTAGCAGCACAGACAGAAACAGAGACTGTGTGTCCTGGAGAGTTCAGTGAAGAGCAGACTGTGATCTCTCTATTCTGACAGAGATTTGGATGTGGTCACTTCTGTTCTGACTCTCTGAAGAGACATGGAAAGCCACCAGGGAAAGCCACCAGGGAACAAAAGCCCAAAAAACAGGTTTTCACTGAGCCCCCCTCCCCACAGGGGGCAGGGCAACTCTGCTCAAGCAGGGTCGCCTGAGTAATAGTGTGGCAGGCCCCTCCCACTGAAAGACAGGCTGGAAGAACAAGAGGACAACAACCCCAAGATCCCTATAAAACAGGTGCCTCTTGCTTGGGTCATGGTTTATATTTGGACTCTGTATATTCCCTCACCCCCCCCCCGACAGAATGACTAAGAGGAGGAATCCCCAACAAAGGAAAGATTCAGAGACTGTGGCTTCGGCCACAGATCTAGTGGATATGGATATTAGCAGGGTGTCAGAAATAGACTTCAGAGTAACAATTATGAAGTTGATATCTAGGCTTGAGAAAAATATTAGAGACAATATAGAATCTCTAAGGGCAAAAATGAGATCTAATCAGGCCGAACTTAAAAATGCTATGAATGAAATGCAGTCTAAACTGGATACTCTGACTGCCAGGGTAAACGAGGCAGAAGAACAAATTAGTGAGCTAGAAGATAAACTGATAGAAAAGAAGGAAACTGAGGAAGCTGGGTAAAACAGATTAAAGCCCAAGAGATCAGACTGAGAGAGATTAATGTCACCATGAAATGTTCCAATGTCAGAGTTATTGGGATCTCTGAGAGGATGGAGAGAAAGAGAGGTCTAGAAGATATATTTGAGCAAGTTGTAGCTGAGAACTTCCCTAATCTGGGGAAGGAAACAAGCATTTGTGTCCAAGAAACAAAGAAGACCCTTCCCAAGATTAATGAGAACAGACTGATGCCCCGATATAATAATAGTACAATTTGCAATTATTAGATCCAAGGAAACAACTCTGAAAGTGGCAAATGGGAAGAGATTTCTTACGTACAGAGAGAGGAACATCAGAATAACATTAGACCTGTCCATAGAGACCTGGCAAGCCAGAAAGGGCTGGCAAGACGTATTCAGGATACTAAATGAGAAGAACATGCAGCCAAGAATACTTTATCCAGCAAGGCTGTCATTCAGAATGGATGGAGGGACAAGGCGCTTCCAAGACCAGCAGAAAATGAAAGAATATGTGACCACCAAGTCTGCCCTGCAAGAAATATTAAGGGGGATTCTATAAAAGAAGAAAGACCCCCAAGAGTAATATACACCAGAAATTTACAGAGACAATCTATACAAGCAAGGACTTCACAGGCAACATGATGATAATAAACTCATCTTTCAATAATCACTCTCAATGTGAATGGCCTAAATGTTCCCATGAAATGGCATGTGGTTGCATATTGGATAAAAAGACATGATGCATCCATATGTTATCTACAAGAGACTCATTTTGAACCTAAAGATACATCCAGGCTGAGAGTGAGGGGATAGAGAACTATTTTTCATGCCAACAGACCTCAAAAGAAAGCTGGGGTAACAATTCTCATATCAGACAAATTAGACTTGAAGCTAAAGACAGTAGTAAGAGATACAGAAGGAGACTATATCATTCTTAAAGGGTCTATCCAACAAGAAAATCTAACAATTGTAAATATCTATGCCACCAACATGGGAGCAGCCAACTACATATGCCAACTGTTAACCAAAATAAAGAATACTGATAATTACTTCAATAGTAGGAAATCTCAACACTCCACTCTCAGAAATAGACAGATCATCTAAGCAGAAAATCAAAAAAGAAACAAGAGCTATGAATGACACACTGGACCAGAAGGACTTCATAGATATATACAGAACATTCCACCCTAAAACAACAGAATACTCATTCTTCTCAAATGCACATGGAACTTTCTCCAAAATAGACCACATACTAGGTCACAAATCAGGTTTCAAACAATACCAAAAGACTGAGATTATTCCCTGCATATTATCAGACCACAATGCTTTGAAACTGGAATTCAATCACAAGGAAAAATTTGGAAGGGATTCAAACACTTGGAAGCTAAAGACCATCCTGCTAAAGAATGATTGGATCAACCAGGAAATTAAAGAAGAAACCAATGAGAACAAAAATACATCAGTCCAAAACCTATGGGATACTGCAAAGGCAGTCCTAAGTGGGGAAATACATAGACATCCAAGCCTCACTCAAAAAATAGAAAAATCCCAAATGCACAAGCTAACTCTACAACTTAAGGAACTGGAGAAAGAACAAATAAAACCTAAACCAAGCAGGAGAAGAGAAATAATAAAAATAAGTGCAGAGATCAAAGAATTAGAAACCATAAATACAGTAGAGCAGATCAACAAAACTAGAAGCTGGTTCACTGAAAGAATTAATAAGATCAATAAACCTCTGGCCAGACCTATCCAAAAGAAGAGAAAGGACCCAAGTTAATAAAATTATGAATGAAAGGGGAGAGATCAGAACTAACACCAAGAAATACAGTTATTAGAAATTATTACCAGCAACTATATGCCAACAAATTAAGCAACCTAGAAGAAATAGATACCTTCCGGGAAACCTATAAACTACCAAGACTGAAAGAGGAAGAAATTGACAATCTGCATAGAAAAATAACCAGTAATGAATTTGAAGCAATATAAAAAACCTCCCAAAAAACAAGAGTCCAGGGCCTGATGAATTCCTAGGGGAATTCTACCATTCAAAGAAGAAATAATACCTATTCTTCTGAAGCAATTTCAAAAAGTAGAAACAGAAGGAAACTTCCAAACTTCTTCTATGAGGCCAGCATTACTTTGATCCCAAAACCAGGCAAAGACCCCATTAAAAAGGAGAAATACAGAACAATATCCTTGATGAATATGCATGCCAAAATTCTCAACAAGATCCTAGCTAATAGGATCCAATGGTACATTAAAAGGATTATCCATCACAACCAGGTGGAATTCATTTCTGGGGTACAAACGTGGTTCAATATTTGCAAATCAATCAGTGTGATAGAACACATTAATAAAAGAAGAGACAAGAACCCTAGATCCTCTCAATTGATGCAGAGAAAAACTTTTGACAAAATACAGCCTCCTTTCCTGATTAAAACTCTTCAGAGTGTAGGGATAAAGGGAACATTACTCAATTTCATAAAAACCATCTATGAAAAGCCCACAGCGAATATCATTCTCAATGATATTGAGATACATGAAGCCCACTCTTACCACTATTGTTCAACATAGTACTAGAAGTCCCAGCATCAGCAATCAGACAACAGAAAGAAATAAAAGGCATTCAAATTGACAAAGAAGAAGTCAAACTCTCTCTCTCTTCATAGATGACATGATACTTTATGTGGAAAACCCAAAAGACTCCACCCCATAATTGCTAGAACTCATACAGCAATTCAGGAACATGGCAAGATACAAAATCAATGTGCAGAAATCAGTTGCTTTTCTATACACTAACAATGTAACTGTAGAAAGAGAAATTAGGGAATCAATTACAATAGCACCAAAAACCGTAAGATACCTAGGAACAAACCTAACCAAAGAGGTAAAGGATCTATATTCTAGAAACTACAGAACACTTATGAAAGAAATTGAAGACAGGAAAAGTTGGAAAAATATTCCATGCTCATGGATCAGAAGAATAAACATTGGTAAAATGTCTATGCTGCACAGAGAAATCCATACTTCCAATGCCATCCCAATCAATATAACAATGGCATTTTTCAAAGAGCTGGAGCAAACAGTCCTAAAATTTGTATGGAACCAGAAAGACCCTGAATCTCCAAGGTTATGTTGAAAGAGAAAAACAAAGCTGGGGGCATCACGTTGCCTGATTTCAAGCTATATTACAAAGCAGTTATCACCAAGATAGCATGGTATTGGCACAAAAACAGACACATAGATGAAAGGAACAGAATAGAGAGCCAAGAAATGGACCTCAACGCTATGGTCAACTGATCTTTGACAAATCAGGAAAAAATATCCAATGGAAAAAAGACAGTCTCTTCAATAAATGGTGCTGGGAAATTGGACAGCTATATACAGAAGAATGAAACTCGACCATTCTCTTACACCATACACAAAGATAAACTCAAAATGGATGAAAGACCTCAATGTGAGACAAGAATCTATCAAAATCCTAGAGAACATAAGCAGTAACCCCTTTGACATTGGCCATAGCAACTTCTTTCAAGACTTGTCTCCAAAGGCATGGGAAACAAAAGTAAAAATGAACTTTCCAGACTTCATCAAGATAAAAAGTTTCTGCACAGCAAAGGAAAAAGTCAACAAAACAAAGAAGCAACCCACAGAATGGGAGAAGACATTTACAAATGACATTACAGATAAAGGGCTGGTATCCAAGATCTATAAAGAACTTCTCAAAATCAACAGCAAAAAACAAATAATCAAATCAACAATGGGCAGAAGATATGAACAGACACTTCTCCAAAGACATATGTCTGGCTAACAGACACATGAAAAAATGTTCAATATTATTAGCCATCAGGGAAATTCAAATCAAAACCACATTGAGATACCACCTTACACCAGTTAGAATGGCAAGAACTAACAAGGCAGGAAACAACAAATGTTGGTGAGGATGTGGAGAAAGGGGAAACCTCCTACAGTGTCAGTAGGAATGCAAGCTGGTGCAGCCACTTTGGAAAACAGTATGGATGTTCCTCAAAAAGTTAAAAATAAGGCTACCCTGTGACCCAGCAATTGCACTACTAGGTATTTACCCCAAAGACACAGATGTACTGAAAAGAAGTGGTACATGCACACAATGTTCATAGCAGCAATGTCTGCAATAGCCAAACTATGGAAAGAGCCGAGATGCCCTTCAACAGAAGAATGGATAAAGAAGATGTGGTTCATATAAACAATGGAATATTACTCAGCCATCAGAAAGGATCAATACCCACGATTTGCACTGACATGGATGTAACTGGAGGGGATTATGCTAAGTGAAATAAGTCAAGCAGAGAAAGACAATTATCATATGGTTTCACTTATATGTGGCACATAAGCAATAGCACAGAGGACATTAAAGGAAGGAAGGGAAAACTGAAGGGGGGGAGTCAGAGGGGAAGAGGAATCATGAGAGACTATCGACTGTGGGAAACAACTTGAGCATTTCAGAGGGGAAAGGGGTGGCGGGATGGGTTAACCCAGTGATGTGTATTAAGGAGGACACATATTGCAATGAGCACTGGGTATTATATGCAAACAATGAATCATGGGACACTACATCCAAAACTAATGAAGTACTGTATGGTGACTAACATAATAAAAAAAAGTAACATTCTGTGATCCCAGATGAACAAAAATTAACATAAAATTCAAAAGAATCTTTATTGAGGATAGGAGATGAGATATAAATAGAGAGAAAGTAACAATAGTAGGGATTCCACTTAAATTCTAGCACTAAATTACACACACCCACACAGACATATACATCCCAAGACACGTTGAAAATGAAATGTTTCTTTCATCTGAATCCTTCCAATTCCAGCTGAAACTATCCTAGGAGACCTCATCTGAGAACAACTAAAAAAAAAAAAAAGATGTGAATGCACAAACAGGCTTCTTTGTGCATATACAAATATTTTATTAAAATAGAGATATAAAATTAAAACAAAAACACAATAGGAACCTCATGAGAGTCTTGGGCTGATATTTAGGATTCAAATAATAAACAGCCATGAGAAATTTGAAATTAATAATTAAAGAAACCAAAGAAATTAATCCTTAAACCTTCTAAAAGAGACAGTTTACGAAATCAGGGCTAGTTTCTTTAAGGTACTACATTAAGTATAGAATCTGTTGCTGACATCAATATGACTATATTGAGAAAGTCTTTATCTCTCATGAGGAATACGACATGGTAAATTGTTTAGATGAAATGTCAGGAAGAGTTATTCAATATCTTTAAAAGAAAATTGTGAATTTATATGAATTTGTACTGTCTGATCTATAAATAAACATGAGTGAACAAATGGAAGATCAGCTTTGTCATGAGGATTCAGAGACTGTAGATGAAATTGTTAGGGATGGATAGATACTGAATATAAGGATAAATGCATGCTAAATTATTATCTTTGAATTATAAGTCTAAAAATATCTTAACTCACAAGACTTAATGATTAAAAAAATAGTAACTTAAGGAAGGATGGGGGAGTAGAAGCACCCTGAGCTCATCTGTTCCATGTTTTCAATCAGATATCAGTCCATATCCAAGTCAATAAATAGGAGAGTGATCCAAAGCCTGGCAGAACAAACTCCACAACTAAATATCAGAGAAGAAGTTGCCTCTGAAAGATTAGGAAGGTCAGAAAGGCAGAGGGAGGCTGCCTGCAGAAGGGAGGGATCTGTGCACACAGAGAGGGCAGAGAAATGAGCCCTCCCACCAGGGAGCTCATACAAGGAGACTAGTTTAGTTAGTTTATCTGAGATTTTTCTGGCTTCTTGAGTTAGACTTGTACTGCTATAAACTTCCCTCTTAGAACCACCTTTGCAGCATCTCAGAGGCTTTGGATCATTTGTTTTCATTTTCATTTGTTTCCATGTACTTTGTTATTTCTTCCTTCATAGGGGTTTTTGGTTGACCCATTCATTGTTTAGTAGCATGTTCTTTAACCTCCATGTATTTGTGATATTTCTAGATTTTTTTCTTATGTTGACTTCCAGTTTCATAGTGTTGGGGTCAGAAAATGTACTTGGTATGATTTGGTCCTCCTGAATTTGCTTACCACTTTTGTTTTTGTTTTATTGCTTTTCCTTTTTTATTTTTTATTCTCTCACACATGGTCTTTACTTCCACTCAGAGATTCCCCTTTAACATTCCTTTTTTTTAATATTATGTTAATCACCATACATTACATCATTAGTTTTTGATGTAGTGTTCCATGATTCACTGTTTGCGTATAACACCCAGTGCTCCATTCAGTACGTACCCTCTTTAATACCCATCACCAGGCTAACCTATCCTCCCTCCCCCCTCCCCTCTAAAACCTTCAGTTTGTTTCTCAGAGTTTATAGTCTCTCATGGTTCATCTCCCTCTCTGATTTCCCCCTTTAACATTTCTTGTTAAATGGTCTTGATATCCTTTAGTTTTGTTTGTCTGGGAAACTCTTTGTCTCTCCTTGTAGTCCAAATGATAGCCTTGATGGATAGAGTATTCTTGGTTGCAGGTGTTTTCCTTACTGAACTTCACAGATAAGAAAGGAGAAATAACTAACACCACACAAAAACAATAATCATAAGAGATTTATTATGAAAAACTATATGCCAAAAAATTGGACAACCTAAAAGAAATGAATAAATTCCTAGAAACATATAAACTACTAAAACTGAAACAGGAAGAAATAGAAAATTCAAACAGACCAACAACCAGTAAAGAAATTGAATCTGTAATCAAAAATCTCCCAACAAACAAAAGTCCAGGACCAGATGGCTTCAAAAACAAATTCTAGCAGACATTTAAAGAAGAATTAATACCTATTCTTCTCAAACTATTCCAAAAGATAGAAAAGGAAGGAAAACATTCAAATTAATTCTATGAACTCACCATTACCTTAATACCAAAACCAGATAAACACACCACTAAAAAAGAGAAAACTACAGGTCAATATCCCTGATAAACATAGATGCAAAAATCCTAAACAAAATGCTAACAAGCTGAATCCACAATACATTAAAAAAATCATTCACCACTACCAAGTGGGATTTATTCCTGGCTTGCAAGAGTGATTCAACATTTGCAAATCAATCAGTGTGATACATCACATTAATAAAAGAAAGGTTAAGAACCATATGATCATTTCAATAGATGCAGAAAAAGCATTTGACAAAGTACAACATCTGCTCATAATAAAAGCCCTCAACAAATTAAGTTTAAAGGGAACATACAACAAAATAAAGACAATCTATCAAAAACCCATAGCAAATATCATCCTCAATGGAGAAAAACTGAGAGCTTTTCCCCTAAGGTCAGGAAGAAGACAAGAAGGTCCATTCTCATCACTTTTATTCAACATAGTCCTGGAAGTCCTAGCCCCACCAATCAGACAACAAAAAGAAATAACAGGCACCCAAATCAGCAAGGAAGAAGTAAAATTTCCACTACTTGCAGATGACATGATACTCTATATAGAAGCCCAAAAGAGTCTACCAAAAACTACTAAAACTGAGAAGCAAATTCAGTAAATTTATAGGATACAAAATCAATTTACAGAAGTCTGTTGCATTTCTATACACCAATAATGAAGCAGCAGAAAGAGAAAATGAGAAAACCTAACCAAAGAGGAATAAACCTAACCAAAGAGGTGAAAGACCTGTACTCTGAAAACTATAAAACACTGATTAAAGAAATTGAAGATGACACAAAGAAATGGAAAGACATTCCATGCTCATGGATTGGAAGAAAAAATTTTTTTAAATGTCTCTACTACCTAAAACAATCTACACATTTAATGCAATCCCTATCAAAATATCCACAGTATTTTTCAGAACTAGAACAAACAATACTAAATTTTGTATGGAACCACAAAAGACCCCAAATAGCCAATGCAATCTTAAAAAAGAAAATCAAAGTTGGAGGCATCACAATTGCAGACTTCAAGTTATATTACAAAGTTGTAATATATTAAAAATAAATACAAAGTTGTAATATAACTGGCACAAAATAGACACATAGATCAATGGAACAGAATAGAAAGTGAGGAATAAACCCACAACTATGTGGTCAATTAATCTTTGACAAAGCAGGATAGAATATTAAATGGACAAAAGACATGCTCTTCAACAAATGGTGTTGGGAAAACTGGACAGCAATGCAAAAGAATGAAACTGGACTACTTTCTTACATCATACACAAATAAATTCAAAATGGATTAAATACCTAACTGTGAGACCTGAAACCATAAAAATCCTAAAAGAGAGCAATAATTTCTGTGACATTGGTCATAGCAACTTTTATCTAGATAGGTCTCCTGAGGCAAAGGAAAGAAAAGCAAAAATGAACTATTAGGACTACATCAAAATAAAAAGCTTCGGTACGGTGGGGGAAACAGCAAAACTAACAGGCCACATATAGAATGGGAGAAAATTTTTGCTAATGACATATCTGATAAAGGGTTAGTATCCAAAATATATAAAGAACTGATACAACTCAACATCCTAAAAACCAAATAACCCAATTAAAAGTGGGCAGAAGACATAAGCAGACATTTTTCTCCAAATAAGATAGCAAATGGCAAGAGACACATGAAAAGATGTGCAACATCACACATCACCAGGGCAATGCAAATCAAAACTACAAGGTGATAGATATCACCTCACACTTGTCAGAATAGGTAAAATCAACAACACAAGACACAACATGTGTTAGAGAGGATTTGGAGGAAAAGAAACCCTTTTGTATTGTTGGTGGAAATGCCAACTGGTGCAGCCCCTCTGGAAAATAGTTTGGAACTTCCTCAAAATTTAAAAATAGAACTACTTTATGATCCAGAAATCTTACTACTGGGTATTTACCCAAAGAATACAAGAACAGTAATTCAAAGGGATATACACATCTCTACATTTATTGCAGCATTATTTACAATAGCCAAATTATGGAAACAGCCCTTGCTTATCGATTGATGAATAAACAAGAAGTGTATATATATATAATGGAATTTTATTCAGCCATAAAAAAGAATGAAACCTTGCCATTTGCAATGTTGTGGATTGAGCTAGAGTATAATGCTAAGTGAAATAAGTCAGATAAAGACAAATACCATATGATTTCAGGCATATGTGCAATTTAAGAACAACAAAAAAACAAGCAAAAGGAAAAAAATAAGAGAGAGATAAGACAAAGCAACAAATACTCTTAATTATAGAGAACAAAATATATGGTTACCAGAGGGGAGGGGAGTGGGGGCTGGGTTAAACAGGTGATGGGGATCAAGGAGTGCATTTGTCATGATAAGCACAGCATACTGTTTGGAAGTGTTGAATTACTATATTGTACACCTGAAACTAATATAACACTGTATGTTAACCAACTGGAATTAAAACAAAGACTTAAAAAGCATAGTAACATAAATTATTAAAAATTATTTTTTTCTGAAGTATTGGTTTTGGGTTTTCCTCTAAAAATTTTTTTTGAAGTCCATTATTGTGTAAAAGTTCTGATAATGAAGTTACTATGTTCACTCATAGAATTCTCTTCCCACGTAAATGACAGAAATCCTGGTAAATAAATCAATAACATTGAAATATTTACACAAATATCTAGTAAATATACATTTTTTCTGTTTTTGATAAAATCATTAAGTGATTAACTTGAAATATATGTAAAATTTTAAAATGATAAATTTCCAATAATCTAAAAATTATTTTTTTTAAGTTTTTATTTTAATTCTAGTTAGTTAACATACCATATTATATTAGTTACAGGTGTACAACATAGTGATTCAACAATTCTATACATCACCCAGTGCTCATCAAGACAAGTGCACTCCTTAATCTCCATCACCTAATTCACCCATCCCCCCACCCACTTCTCTGATAATCATCAGTTCGTTCTCTTTAGTTAAGAGCCTATTTCTTATTTTGTCTCTCTCCCTCTTTTTTTCCTCTCCCTTATTTGTTTGTTTGTTTTTTTAAATCAATATTGTATAAATTTATTTTGTTAAAAATTTAAAAAAAATAAAGAGTATACAATCTTCAAATTGAAGGCACATATCTTCAATAGTACCAACAAGGTAAAATCATTTTGTTATACCAATGGACTCTTCTTTGTTCCTGGCCTACTGAGCAGGTATGTAGGATTCTCCTTGTTATGCAAAATGCTCCAGGACCAGCATTTCTCCATGTCCTGAGACTTCTAACCATCCTATTCTTTCTATATTCCACTCTTACCTCCATTTCTTATCCATCCCTACTTTTGTCTCTCCCCTTCCCCCCCCTGCCATTCCCATTCCACTCCCATCTCCAGTCCTGTATGAGCAGATGGTGCAAGCAGATGCCCAGTTGTTCGGTTTCTTAAAATTTAAAACTTATATCTGTTTCACTTAGGTCTCTGGCCATGGCCCAGTACTCTTCTTTCATTTGGAATAAACTTCTATCTTCTCATTTTGTCTAAGCCTCTGTGCCTGCTTCTGTATGTAAGGAAGTCAACTACATCTTGTCTTCTTGAGGTAAGGGCCTTATGAAGAAGAGGTCCTGTAGTACCTTGCAGTGTAGGGTCTCCTGTTCCCCAGGGCCTGGCACTTCAAGGAGTGCTTGGTGCTCCAATGGGTGCTTGGTGCACTCTACTGTTGTGTTCTGGCCACTTGCTTTGTCCTTCAGGCCAGTTGTCTGTAGACTCTTTTTTGCTTGTTGTAGGCAGTATTTGGTCCCTGGCCTGAATATGGTGCATTTTAAGTAGGTGTGCTCTGGTCTGCTTATGAAATGAAACCTGTTGCTACTGATGCAGGAATCAAGGCTCTGCAAAACTCCTGAGTCAGGAGATGCAATGTGGGCAGAGGTTTGACCTGGTCTTCTGGGGGAGGGGGCCCACTACCCTAGAACTGAGGCAATCATGAGTGGGAAGGGCAATTCCACTGGAGTGCAGGGTGTGGACAGGGCTTGGTTTAAGCTAGGTAGGTAGCAAGTGTTAGTACTGAACTGGTTCCCTCAGGTAGTCTATGTCTCTGCTGATAGGAGGGGCAAGAAATTTGCACCTGCTAGTTTCTTTGTTCCTGGAGAGATCTTTCCATGAACTCTGCCTCTCTGGGACACACTATAAGATGAGCAAATAACCTCCCCATTTGAAGAGTGCAGGCACTCTTCAGATAGCTATTTCCACAGTGTATGTCCAAATGCTGTTTGCCTTGCCTTCTCTCCAAGAGCAGCCCCAATGAGTCCAGGCTCTCCCCAAGCCAAGCCTGCTGACCTTTAAAACTCCAGGCTTTAAGCCCCACTGGTTGCAAGAACTCATGAAATTTAGTCCCTGTCACTTTCCAAGCTAATTGCTATGGGGATCTGTTTTCCCAGGATGCTCCCCTGCATTTAGTCTGTCTCTTGCCCTTCTCCACGACCACACCTCCCTTCCCACTGCAGCAACCACAATCAATTTCTTTCCCAAACTTCTTCTCTATACTTCTTACCTTCTTCAACATGGCCTTTTCTCTACCTTTAGTTGTGTAGTTTGTTCTGCCAGTCTTCAGGTTGATTTCTGGGGTATTTAAGATGACAGTTATCTAGTTGAATTTGTGAGATGAGTTGAGCCTAGGGTCCTCCTACTCTGCCGCCATCTTCCCCTCAAAGAAATTCCTAAGGGAGAAGTTTTTTGTTGTTTAGAAATACAAATTTGAGGATCTTTTTTGATGAGGAGCTAAGTTCCCTTGCATAACCAGGATTACAATGGCAAAACAAAGAATGAACTGTAGTGCTGAGTAATAAACTAAGAGGAATATAAAGTTAACATTTCCTTGGGAAAAGGAGCATAGTAGACACAGATACAGAGATAAAAAAGAAAAGAAATTCTAAGAATATGTTACCCCAAAGAGACAGATGTGGTGAAAAGAAGGGCCATATGCACCCCAATGTTTATAGCAGCAATGTTCACAATAGCCAAACTGTGGAAGGACACAAGATGCCCTTCAACAGACTAATGGATAAAGAAGACGTGGTTCATATATACAATGGAATATTACTCAGCCATCAGAAAGGATGAATACCCAACTTTTACATCAGCATGGATGGGACTGGAAGAGATTATGCTAAGTGAAATAAGTCAAGCAGAGAAAGTCAATTATCATATGGTTTCACTTATTTGTGGAACATAAGGAATAGCATGGAGGACTCCTAAAGGAAGGGAAAAATGAAGGTTGGGAAATTGGAAGGGGGAGATGAATCATGAGAGACTATGGACTCTGAGAAACAAATTGAAGGTTTTAGAGGGGAGGGAGTGGGGGTGATGGGTATTAAGGAGGGGATATATTGTATCGAGAACTGGGTGTTATACGCAAACAATGAATCATGGAACACTACATCAAAAACTAATGAAGTACTGTATGGTGACCAACATAACATAATAAAATAAAATAAAATAAAAAGAGTATCAAACTTGATTAGAATTTAGGACTTTACATGCATATTCAATTCAACCATCACAATAACCTTGGGAGATATGCAAAATCACACAGAGAATTCCTACTAGCAAGTTAACTTAATTTAAAAGATTTTGCAATTTTATTGAGATGTTCTAACATTAATTGGAGATTTTATATTTCCATTGAAGACTTCATTCTGTAAAAATAATTATTTTAAAAAAATATTGAAAACCTATCAGGTTTAAAAAAAATCAAAAACATTCTTTATCTTCTTTTTGTTTCTTATCCTTTGCCACTTAGCTACCATGACTTGACTATTTTAAAAATCCACATTCTGCCTTATGTGAGTATTCCCTTGCACATACTATGCTTTCCACCACAAAAATCTTCTCTTTTGAATCAGGTGAATTTTTTACTCATCATTCAAAACAGATCTCAATATCAAACCCTCCAGAACCCTCTCAAATCTCAATGATTCTTGGTAAAATCAACCATTTTGTCATCTGTACTGTCATTTTATCTTCAACAAAATTCAATTATTTTATTTTTTTATCTTTTTTTATTCAAGTGGAATTAACATATGTTATATTAGTTTCAGGTGTACAATATAATGATTCAACAATTCTATAAATTACTCAGTGATATCACAATGAGTGTTCTCTTAATCCCCTTCACCTATTTCACCCGTTCCCTATCTGCTTCCCCTCTGGCAACTGAAATTTGTTCTCTATATTTTTGAGTTTGTCTCTTTGTTTCTTTGTTCATCTGTTTGGTTTCTTAAATTCCACATGCCTAAAGTCATATGGTCTTTATCTTTCTTTCACAGACTTATTTCACTTATCATTATGCTCTCTAGGTCTATCCACGTTGTTGCAAATGGCAAAATTTAATTCTTTGTTATGGCTGAGTAACAGCCCATTATATATATGTACTTATGTATATATACATTATGTATATATATGCCACATCTTTATCCATACATCTATCAATGGACACTTGGACTGCTTCCATAATTGGGCTATTGGAAATAACGCTGCAATAAACATAAGGGTGCAGGTGCATATATCTTTTTAAATTACTGTTTTCATTTCTTTTTGGGGAGGGATAAATACCCAGTAGTGGACTTACTGGATCATATGGTAATTTTTTTTTTTTTTTTTTTGAGGAACCTCCATACTGTTGTCCACAGTAACTGCACCAGCTTGCATTCATACCAACAATGCACAAAGGTTCTTTTTTTCTCCACATCCTTGCCAACACTGTTGTTTCTTGTGTTTTTTTATTGAAGCCATTCTGACAGGTATAAGGTGATATCTCATTGTCCTTTTGATTTTCATTTCCCTGGTGATGAGTAATATTGAGCATTTTTACATGTGTCTCTTGGCCACATGTATGTCTTCTTTGGAAAAATGTCTATTCATGTCATCTGCCCATTTTTAATTGGATTATTCATGGGTGTTTTCAATGTTGACTCGTATAAGATTTTTATTTATTTTGGATATTAACCCCTTATCAGATACATTATTTGCAAATATCTTCTTTCATTTGGTAGGTTATATTTTTGTTTTTGTTTTGTTTTTAAAGATTTTATTTATTTATTCGACAGATAGAGAGAGAGCACAAGTGGGCAGAGTGGCAGGCAGAGGGAGAGGGAGAAGCAGGCTCTCCGCTGAGTAGGGAGCCAGACGTGGGGCTTGATCCCCGGACCCCAGGATCATGACCTGAGCCGAAGGCAGCCGCTTAACCAACTGAGCCACCCAGGTGCCCTATATTTTTGTTTTATTGATGGTTTCCTTCACGGTGCAAAACTTTTGTTTTGATGTAATCCCAATAGTTTATTTTTGTTTTTTTTCCTTTACCTGAGGAGACATATCTAGAAAATGTTTCTACCAGTGATGCCAATGTTTTCTTCTAGGAATGTATGGTTTCAGGTCTCACATTTAGCTCTTCAATCCATTTTTAGTTTATTTTTGTGTATGGTGTAAGAAAGTGATCCACTTTCATTCTTTTGCATGTAGCTGCCCAGTTTTCCCAACACCATTTATTGAAGAGACTTGTCTTTTTCCTATTGTATATTTCTGTCTCCTTTGTCATAGGTTAATCAACTAATGAGCTTATTTCTGGATTCTCTAATCTGTTCCATTAATCTATGTGTCTATTTTTGTGCCAGTACCATACTGTTTTTATTACTACAGATTAGTAAATTTTGAAATGTGGATTTGTGATACCTCCAGTTTTGTTCATTCTTTTCAAGATTCTTTGGCTATTTGGGGTCTTTTGTGGTTACATACAAATTTTAAGTTTATTCTGGTTTTATGGAAAATGTTAATATTTTGATAGAAATTGAATTAAATCTGTTGATTACTTCGGGTAATATGAACATTTTAGCAAATAGTTTTAACTATTGTTGTATTTTTTTTTTTTAAGATTTTATTTATTTATTTGACAGAGAGAGACACAGTGAGAGAGGGAACACAAGCAAGGGGGAGTGGGAGAGGGAGAAGCAGGCTTCCCGCGGAGCAGAGAGCCCGATATGGGACTCGATCCCAGGACCCTGGGACCATGACCTGAGCCGAAGGCAGTCGCTTAACAACTGAGCCACCCAGGCGCCCCAATTGTTGTATATTTTAACTAATAGTTTTCTCAACCCATGAGCATGGAATATCTTTCCATTTGTTTGTGTCATCTGCAACTTTTTTCATCAATGTTTTATTGTTTCCATAGTACACAGTATACTTTCCAGAGCACCTCTGGTGTTTCAGGGGTGTCTCCTATGTGTGTTGCATGCACCCTACTATTGTGGTTGAGCTACATTTGCCTTCAGTCCAGTTGGCTGCAATGGTCTCCTCTACCTGTTGTGAGGAGGATTTCTGTCCCTATGTTAAGGGGCAAATATGGAGCCATGTTGGGCTTGTAGTTGGTTCAGACCAGATGCTGGCCCTTAGCCCATTTGCCACACTTAACCAGAGTGTTCTCTCCCTGAATTGTCTCCTAAGAGGCTTTTGTTGGTGGGTGGGTCCTGTAATCAGACCAAATGTCTACCTCTAGTCCATCTTTTGGGGTTTCAGTGACCCCTAAATGCAGGGCTCTCTTCTTGTGTTGTGTATGTGGTTATCTTCTTCTCTCTCTCCAGGGAAGGAGTGACCTTGGAGTGGCACTGGTCAAAACAGGGCTGCTTGCAGAATGAATCATTAGGCACTACTTGGGAGGGACTCCTGCTGAGTTGGGTGGGTTGGATGGAGAGTCCATAGGAGAATATGGGGGCATTTTCTGGGTTACTTGATATGCCTGTTATCTAGGTATATCTGTGGGAGGAGGTGATCTTAGGGTAATCCTACTCTGTCATCTTCCCAGGCTCTTCAGCAAAATTCTATTCTTACCTTTAATACATGGTACCTTATTTGTCCATATGTCTGGTTTTGTGAGCAGGGACCATATTATATCCTCAAAACCTACATCAGTGAATTAGTAAAGGGATCTTATTAGAGTTTCAATAAATGTTTTTTAAGTTCAATTGAATTAAATTGATGCAGACAGGCATGGACTCTAAAATTTTCATATTTTTGTAATATATAAATAAAAACCTTTATTGAGTCAGTAACATTTAATGTCACCAAGAAAAAAAGAGCAATGTCAGAAATTAAAATTGAATTAAAAATTTAACTTTACTTTAAAAAGTATTTATAAGTTGTCCACAATCTAGAGATCAATCTGAAATTGATCCTAGTTATATATGTATAAGATGAAATATATATTCATATGCAAAGTGAAATGTGCCATCCTATATGTTAGTGAGGATATATGAATCTTTTCTGATTTTATGATTCAAAGTTGTTTTATCCAAATTCAGGGATTCTACTCTACTCTCAATAGTAGAGTGTTTTAGATTAGTGATACGGGAGAAGTTCTATAACATTTTACTTTTTAAAAATTTTTATTATGTTATATTAATCACCATACATTACATCATTAGTTTTTGATGTAGTGTTCCATGATTCATTGTTTGCCTATAGAACCCAGTGCTCCATGCAGAACGTGCCCTCTTTAATACCCATCACCAGGCTAACCCATCCCCCCACCCACCTCCCCTCTAGAACCCTCAGTTTGTTTTTCAGAGTCCATAGTCTCTCATGGTTCGTCTCCCTCGCTGATTAACCCCCTTCATTTTTCCCCTCCTGCTATCTTCTTCTTTTTTTTTTTTTAACATATAATGTATTATTTGTTTCAGAGGTACAGGTCTGTGATTCAACAGTCTTACACAATTCACAGCACTCACCATAGCACATACACTCCCCAATGTCTATCACCCAGCCACCCCATCCCTCCCAACCCCAACAACTCCAGCAACCCTCAGTTTGTTTCCTGAGATTAAGAATTCCTCATATCAGTGAGATCATATGATACATGTCTTTCTCTGATTGACTTATTTCACTCACCATAATACCCTCCAGTTCCATCCACGTCGTTGCAAATGGCAAGATTTCATTCCTTTTGATGGTTGCATAGAACTCCATTGTATGTATATACCACATCTTCTTTATCCATTCATCTGCCAATAGACATCTTGGCTCTTTCCACAGTTTGGCTGTTGTGGACATTGCTGCTATAAACATCGGGGTGCACATATCCCTTCGGATCCCTACATTTGTATCTTTGGGGTAAATACCCAGTAGTGCAATTGCTGGGTTGTACTGGAGCTCTATTTTCAACATTCTGAGGAACCTCCATACTGTTTTCCAGAGTGGCTGCACCAGCTTGCATTCCCACCAACAGTGTAGGAGGGTTCCGCTTTCTCCGCATCCCCGCCAACATCTGTCGTTTCCTGACTTGTTAATTTTAGCCATTCTGACTGGTGTGAGGTGGTATCTCACTGAGGTTTTGATTTGGATTTCCCTGATGCCGAGCGATGTTGAGCACCTTTTCATGTTTCTGTTGGCCATTTGGATGTCTTCTTTGGAAAAATGTCTGTTCATGTCTTCTGCCCATTTCTTGATTGGATCATTTGTCCTTTGGGTGTTCAGTTTCCTAAGTTCTTTACAGATTTTGGATACTAGCCCTTTATCTGATATGTCATTTGCAAATATCTTCTCCCATTCTGTCGGTTGTCTTTTGGTTTGGTTGACTGTTTCCTTGGCTGTGCAAAAGCTTTCTATCTTGATGAAGTCCCAATAGTTCATTTTTGCCCTTGCTTCCCTTGCTTTGGCCATGTTTCTAGGAAGAAGTTGCTGCGGCTGAGGTCGAAGAGGTTGCTGCCTGTGTTCTCCTTTAGGATTTTGATGGACTCCTGTCTCACACTGAGGTCTTTCAACCATTTGGAGTCTATTTTTGTGTGTGGTGTAAGGAAATGGTCCAGTTTCATTCTTCTGCATGTGGCTGTCCAATTTTCCCAACACCATTTGTTGAAGAGACTGTCTTTTTTCCATTGGACATTCTTTCCTGCTTTGTCAAAGATTAGTTGACCATAGAGTTGAGGGTCCATTTCTCAGCTCTCTATTCTGTTCCATTGATCTATGTGTCTGTGTTTGTGCCAGTACCATACTGTCTTGATGATGACAGCTTTGTAATAGAGCTGGAAGTCCAGAATTGTGATGTCGCCAGCTTTGTTTTTCTTTTTCAACATTCCTCTGGCTATTCGGGGTCTTTTCTGGTTCCATAGATTTTAGGATTATTTGTTCCATTTCTTTGAAAAAAGTGGATAGTATTTTGATAGGGATTGCATTGAATGTGTAGATTGCTCTAGGTAGCACTGGCATCGTCACAATATTTATTCTTCCAATCCATGAGCATGGAATGTTTTTCCATTTCTTTGTGTCTTCCTCAATTTTTTTCATGAGTATTTTATAGTTTTCTGAGTACAGATTCTTTGCCTCTTTGGTTAGATTTATTCCTAGGTATCTTATGGTTTTGGGTGCAATTGTAAATGGGATCAACTCCTTAATTTGTCTTTCTTCTGTCTTGTTGTGGGTGTATAGGAATGCCACTGATTTCTGTGCATTGATTTTATATCCTGCCACTTTACTGAATTCCTGTATGAGTTCTAGCAGTTTTGGGGTGGAGTCTTTGGGGTTTTCCACATAAAGTATCATATCATCTGCAAACAGTGAGAGTTTGACTTCTTTGCCGATTCTGATGCCTTTTATTTCTATTTCTTGTCTGACTGCTGTGGCTCGGACTTCTACTACTATGTTGAATAGCAGTGGTGATAGTGGACATCCCTGCCCTGTTCCTGACCTTAGGGGGAAAGCTCACAGTTTTTCCCCATTGAGAATGATATTTGCTGTTGGTTTTTCATAGATGGTTTTTATGATCTTGAGATATGTACCCTCTATCCCTACACTCTGAAGAGTTTTAATCAAGAAACTATACTGTACTTTGTCAAATGCTTTTTCTGCATCTATTGAGAGGATCATATGGTTCTTCTTCTTTCTTTTATTAATGTATTATATCACATTGAATGATTTGTGGATGTTGAATCAACCTTGCAGCCCAGGGATAAATCCCACTTGGTCGTGGTGAATAATCCTTTTAATGTACTGTTGGATCCTATTGGCTAGTATTTTGGTGAGAATTTTGCATCCATGTTCATCAGGGAATTGGTCTGTAATTTTCCTTTTTGATGGGGTCTTTGTCTGGCGTGGGGATCAAGGTAATGGTGACCTCATAAAATGAGTTTGGAAGTTTTCCTTCCATTTCTATTTTTTGGAACAGTTTCAGAAGAATAGGTATTAATTCTTCTTGAAATGTTTGGTGGAATTCCCCTGGGAAGCCAACTGGCCCTGGGCTTTTGTTTTTTGGGAGATTTTTAATGACTGCTTCAATTTCCTTAGTGGTTATAGGTCTGTTCAGGTTTTCTATTACTTCCTGGTTCAGTTTTGGTAGTTCTTCCATCTCTAGGCATGCATCCATTTCTTCCAGATTATCTAATTTGCTGGCATATAATTGTTCATAATATGTTCTTGTAATTGTTTGTATTTCCTTGGTATTGGTTGTGATCTCTCCTCTTTCATTCATGATTTTATTTATTTGGGTCCTTTCTCTTTTCTTTTTGGTAAGTCTGGCCAGCGGTTTATCAATCTTGTTAATTCTTTCAAAGAACCATCTCCTAGTTTCATTGATCTGTTCTACTGTTCTTTTGGTTTCTATTTCATTGATTTCTGCTCTGATCTTTATTATTTCTCTTCCCCTGCTGGGGTTAGGCTTTATTTGCTGTCTCGCTCCAGCTCCTTTAGGTGTAGGGTTAGTTTGTGTATTTGAGACTTTTCTTGTTTCTTGAGAAAGCTTGTATTCCTATATACTTTCCTCTTAGGACTGCCTTTGCTGCATCCAGAAGATTTTGAACAGTTGTGTTTTCATTTTCCTTGAATTTTTTTTAGTACTTCTTTAATTTCCTGGTTGACCCATTCATTCTTTAGTAGGATGCTCTTTAGCCTCCATGTATTTGAGTTCTTTCTGACTCTCCTCTTGTGACTGAGTTCTAGTTTCAAAGCGTTGTGGTCTGAAAAGATGCAGGGAATGATCCCAATCTTTTGGTACTGGTTGAGACCTGATTTGTTACCTAGGATGTGATCTATTCTGGAGAACGTTCCATGGACACTTGAGAAGAATGTGCATTCTGTTGCTTTGGGATGGAATGTTCTGAATATATCTGTGAAGTCCATTTGGTCCAGTGTGTCATTTAAGTCTTTATTTCCTTGACGATCTTTTGCTTAGATGATCTGTCCATTTCAGTGAGGGTGGTGTTAAAGCCCCCCACTATTATTGTATTGCTGTCAATGTGTTTCTTTGCTTTTGTTATTAATTGGCTTATACAAGTGGCTGCTCCCATGTTAGGGGCATAGATATTTACACTTGTTAGATCTTCTTGTTGGATAGACCCTTTAAGTAGGATATAGTGTCCTTCCTCATCTCTTATTACAGCCTTTGGTTTAAAATCTAATTTGTCTGATATAAGGATTGCCACTCCAGCTTTCTTTTGGTGTCCATTAGCATGTTAAATGGTTTCCCACTTCCTCACTTTCAATCTGGGGGTGTCTTTGGGTCTAAAATGAGTCTCTAGCAGGCAGCATATCAATGGGTCTTGTTTTTTTTATCCAATCTGAGAGCCTGTGTCTTTTGATTGGACCCTTTAGCCTATTTACATTCAGGGTAACTATTGAAAGATATGAATTTAGTGCCACTGTATTGCCTGTAAGGTGACTGTTACTGTATATTGTTTGTGTTCCTTTCTGGTCTATGTTATGTTTAGGCTCTCTCTTTGCTTAGAGGACCCCTTTCAATATTTCTTGTAGGGCTAGTTTCATGTTTGCAAATTCCTTTAGTTTTTGTTTGTCCTGGAAGCTTTTTATCTCTCCTATTTTCAATGACAGCCTAGCTGGATATAGTATTCTTGGCTGCATATTTTTCTCATTTAGTGCTCTGAAAATATGCCATTCTTTTCTGGCCTGCCAGGTCTCTGTGGATGGGTCTGTTGCCAATCTAATATTTCTACCATTGTAGGTTACAGATCTCTTGTCCCGAGCTGCTTTCAGGATTTTCTCTTTGTCTCTGAGAGTTGTAAGTTTTACTATTAGATGTCGGGGTGTTGACCTATTTTATTGATTTTGAGAGGGGTTCTCTCTGCCTCCTGGATTTTGACGCCTGTTTCCTTCCCCAAATTAGGGAAGTTCTCTGCTATAATTTGCTCCAATATACCTTCTGCTCTTCTCTCTCTTTCTTCTTCTTCTGGGATCCCAATTATTCTAATGTTGTTTTGTTTTATGGTATCGCTTATCTCTCGGATTCTGCCCTCGTGATCCAGTAGTTGTTTATCTCTCTTTTTCTCAGCTTCTTTATTCTCCATCATTTGGTCCTTTCTATCACTAATTATCTCTTCTGCCTCGTTTATCCTAGCAGTTAGAGCCTCCATTTTTTTTATTGCACCTCATTAATAGCCTCTTTGACTTCGACTTGTTTAGATTTTAGTTCTTTTATTTCTCTAGAAAGGGTTTCTCTAATATCTTCCATGCTTTTTTGAAGCCCAGCTAGTATCTTTAAAATCATCATTCTGAACTCTAGTTCCAACATTTTACTAATGTCCGTATTGATTAGGTCCCTGGCAGTCGGTACTGCCTCTTGTTCTTTTTGTTGAGGTGATTTTTTCCATCTTGTCATTTTGTCTAGAGGAGAATAGATGAATGAGAGAACAAAATGCTAACAGGGTAGCAATGTCCCCAGAAAATATACACTAAACAAATCAGAAAAGACCTGAAACCGGGGGGAAAAAAGGGCAAGAAAGGAAAAAGAAAAAAGAAAGAAAAAGAAAAAGATAAAAACAAACAAAAACAAAACAATGAAACAGAATATGATCAAATATGATCAGGCTGGGAAATAGATCAGTGCCACACATTAGATTTTGGGTGTACTTTGGTCTGTTAGAAGAAAGTGCCTCCCAAAATCTTAAAGAAAGGAAAACTGTTATATGTACAAAAATAAGGGTTAATATGATGAAGGGATGGAATATGAGTGTAAAGATGAAAATTATAAAAGATTTTATAAAAGGAATTGATAAGACAAGAAGCTGGTTGAAAAAAGACGATTTAAAAAAAAAAGAAAGGGAGAGAATGTGATCAGGCAGGAGACTAGAACAAAGCCATTCGCTAGAGATTTAGGGTATATTTTGATCTGTTAGAAGAAACTGTATCCTAAAATTTTAAAGAGAGAACAACTTATATATATATATATATATATATATATATATATATATATATATATATACCAAAAATAAGAGTAACTACGATGAATGGATAGAATATGACTCTAAAAGTGAAAAATAAAAAAGTTTTTTTTAAAAAGGGGATTGATAAGATGTTGGTTTGAAAAGTGAAAAGGAAAAAAAAAAAGATAGTTAAAAAAAATTAACTTTGAAAGACTAAAGAATCATGGGAAAAAAGCCGTGAATTCTATGTGTGGTATTCCCCTAGTCCTGGAGTTCTGCTGTTCTCATTGATCGGTAAACTTGGTCTTGGCTGGCTGTTCTTCCTGGTCTTCTGGGGGAGGGGCCTGCTGCCGTGCTTCTCAAATGCCTTTGCTGGAGGTGGAATTGCCCCGCCCTTGCTGGTCCAGGCTAAGTAATCTGCTCGGGTTTGCTCTCAGGAGCTTTTGTTCCCTGCAAGCTTTCCATACAGATTTGGAGGTCGAGAGTGAAAATGGTGGACTCCCAATCTCCGCTCCAGAGGAGCCGAGAACTCGGGGGCCCCACTCCTTAGTGAGCCCCCAGAGAAAAGCAAGCAGCCCCTCCCCCCCCCGACTCCAGCCACAGTCCGTGCTCACCCGGCCTGTGACTGAGCGTTTCTATGTCTGGCACATGAACCCATGTGGAATCTCCAAACCCAGCAGATCCCTGTGGTGCACTCCTGTGCCACTCCTCCCAGGGCAGGAAAGGCAATCTTCCCAGATCTGCCATTTGTTGGGTCCCTGCTGAAGGAGCAGTGGCCTGACTGTGCTGCAGATCATGGTTTATGGCAACCCCGAGCTGAGAGCCCACTCCTCAGCTCTGTCTCTGCTGCTGGCTTTCCTGCTCTGATACCCAGGAGCTCTGCCCCACTCAGGCACCCCCGGTCTTCCTGTGACCCCGAGGGTCCTGAGACCACACTGTTCCAGCGAGCGTTCCACCCCCACCCCCACCCCCGCTTTGCCACTGGAGCGACATCCCTCAGGGGAGCAGACTTCTAAAAGTTCTGATTTTGTGCTCCATGGCTCTATTACTTGCCAGAAACGGCTAATGGAGGTCCCTTCCCCCACCCTCTATCTTCCCGAATATTGCCTTGGATTCACTTCTCCGCACGTCCTACCTTCCAGAAAGTGGTTGTTTTTCTGTTCAGAGAGTTGTTGGTATTCTTTCTTTGATCCAGCTGAATTCCTGGGAGCAGACGAAATCCAGGTCTCCTACTCCTCCGCCATCTTGCTCCTCCCCTCTATAACATTTTAAACTAGTCAACTTGCCACAGGGCTAAGAGGTGTTTCTCAACTCTGTTTCTCAGAATACAAGGCTATATGGCCTTAATACTGAAGACGATAAATTTATGCAGAGAATATAGGGTGAAGGTGGACTGTGCTCTGACTCTGTCACTTCCATGTAGCTACCTCTTAGCAGTTGTCACCACCAGACAGAGGAAAACAGTCCTCAGGACAGCATCACTCTGTCTGGCTTCAATTAGCTATCTAAACAATGCATTGCAGGACCCCTTAACATTTTCTGCTGTGTCATTTCCTTTTTTTTTCTTTTTCTTCTAGAGCTTAAGTTTTCTAATTAGAATCACTGAGAACAAATACAAGACTTTTATGGAATAGAAGTAAAAGTCTTAGAGCTGTGTTAAAATAGAACTGAAATTATATAGGTCTTAATGAGGTCTTATTGCTATAAAAATATTTATAGTGTCAAGTTTTGATTTTAAGGAAATTTTTCATACAGAGCCTAAGATAAGAGATTATGTGTTGGTT
The DNA here is from genome assembly GCF_964656455.1 of Halichoerus grypus. Taxonomy (NCBI): domain Eukaryota; kingdom Metazoa; phylum Chordata; class Mammalia; order Carnivora; family Phocidae; genus Halichoerus; species Halichoerus grypus. The sequence goes on along the minus strand of NC_135717.1, from coordinate 74,828,278 downwards.
GTGAGATTATTATCATGGCTCTGTCCAGGCCTCCCTAATGTGTAATACAGCCAAGATGGGATACTATTCAGGGAACAAATTTTCACTCCATGGTATATATAAATAAATAAACATAGGCACACATGCCCACACTACATAGAGAGAATGCAAACACATGCATGTCTACCACATATGAAAAGTAAAATATCATTTTAAAAATGATAAAAAAGGCTTTCATGTCAAGTAAATCATTTATATATGTGACATTTATACATCTCAAAACAAGTGATAATTTCCCCCAGTCTTATTGAGAAATAATGGACATACAACAAACACTGTATAAATTAAAGTTCTACAGTATAATGATTTGGTTTACGTATATTGTGAAATGATTACTACAGTAGATTCAGTGCATATCCATCTTTTCATATAGATAAAATCAAAATGAGAGAAAGAAAAATTTTAAAAATTCTCCTTTTGATGAGAATTTTTAGGATTTAGTCTCTTAACAACTTCCCTATATATTATACAGCATGTTAGCTATAGTCATCATGTCGCACATTATGTTCCTTATATATTTATTTATTACACACACACACACACACACACCTCATAACATCTTTATCCATTTATCCATCAATGAAACCTAGGTTGTTTCTATGCCTATGTTTATGGTGCTATAAATCATACTGCTATAAATATGGGGATGCAGATACCTTTTCAAGTTAGTATTTTTATTTCCTTTGGTTATATTCCCAAGAGTAGAATTGCTGGATCATATGGTACTTTTATTTTTATTTTATTTATTTATTTTTTTTAAGAATTCTCCATACCGTTTTCCATGGTGGCTATACCAATTTGCCACTAACAGTGAACAAGTGTTCCCTTTTCTTGAAATCCAGCCAGGATTTATTGCTACTTACATTTTTGATTATGGCCATTCTTAGATGCATGACATAATATCTCATTGTGGTTTTAATTTGCATTTCCCCAACAACTAGTGATGTTGAATGTATTTTCCTGTACCTGTTGGCCTTTCATATATCTTCATTAATGTAATGTTTACTCAGATATTCTGCCATTTCTTAATTGGGTTATTTTGTGGTAATAAGTTGTAGGAGTTCTTTTTATATTTTTTATATTAACCCCTTATCAGATATATGTTTTGCAATATTTTTTCCCATTCTGTAGGTTGTTTTTTTTCTTTGTTGACGGTTTCTTTTTTTGTGTAGAAGCTTTTTATTTGATATAGTCCTACTTGTTCCTTTTTGATAAATTTTTTTTCCTGTGCTTTAGGTGTCATATCCAAAAAATCAATACCAAGACCCATGTCAAGGATCTTTGTTATTATTTTTTTTCTAAGTGTTTCATGGTTTTGGGTCTTACATTTAAGTCTTTAATCCACCTTGAATAATTTTTGTGAGTAGTGCAAGATATGAATCTGGTCTCATTCATTTACATGTGAATATCCAATTATCCTAGCACCATTTATTGAAGAGACTGTCATTTATCCAGTGAGTATTCTTGGTTCCCTTGTCAAATATTAGTTGACCATTTATGCCTGGGTTTATTTCTGGGTTTTCAATTCTGTTCCATTGGCTTATTTGTCTGTTTTTATGCCAATAGCCATACAATTTTGATGATTATAACTTTACTATATAGCTTGAAATCAGGGCATGTGATGCCCCTTGGCCTTGCTATTCTTTTTAAAGATTTCTTGGCTATTCAGGGTCTTTTGTAGTTCTTTATAAATTTTAGAAGAGTTTTTTCTACTTCTGCAATAAATGCCATTGAAATCTTGTTAGGGATTGCATTGAATCTATAGATCGGCTTTTGATAGTATTGATAGTATTGACATTTTAACAATATTAATTCTTCCAATCCATAAACATAGAATACCTTTCATTTTATTTGTGTCTTCTTTGATTTCTTTCATCAATTTCTTGCAGTTTTCAAAATTGAGATCTTTTACCCCCCTAGTTAAATTTATTACTAATTATTTTATTGGTGTTTATGATATTGTAAATGGAAATGATTTCTTTAAATCTCTTTCAAAAAATTCCTTGTTTAAACTACTGATTTTTGTGTGTTAATTTTGTGTTCTCCAATTTTACTAAATTTGTTGATTAGATCTAACAGTTTCTTGGTTGAGTCTTTAGGACTTTATATAAAAATCATGTCGGGGCACCTGCATGGCTCAGTCAGTTAAGCATCTGCCTTTGACTCAGGTCATGATCCCAGGGTCCTAGGGGTTGAGCCCTAATCAGGGCTCTCTGCTCAGCGGGGAGCCTGCCACTCTGTCTGCTTGTGCTCTCTTTCTCTCTCTCTGTCAAATAAATAAATTTAATCTTAAAAAAAAATCATGTCATCTGCAGATAGAGATAATTTTACTTTTTTCTTTCCAATACTGAAAATGTCTATTTCTTTTTTTTCCTGATTGCTCTAGCTAGGAAACTTAGTACTATGTTGACTAAGAGTGGTAAGAACAGTCACCTTGTCTTGTTCCTGATCTTAGAGTAAAAGTGCTTAACCTTTTATCACTGAGTATATTAACTATGGCATTGTCAAAATAGCCTTTGTTACATTGAGATATGTTCCTTCTATGCCTAATTTGTTAAAAGTTTTTATCCTTAATGGATGCTGAATTTCTTCAAAAGTGTTTTCTCTATTGAGATGATCATATTGCCTATACTTTCTCTTCTAGTTGTGTCCATTTCTGGTTTTGTTATTGGGATAATATTAGTCTAGTAAAATGAATTTGAGGGTGCCCTCCTCTGATTTTTTCGGAAGAGTTTGATAAGGTTTGGTGTTAATTCTTCTTTAAATATTTGGTTAAATAGGTCAGTGAAGCTTCTGGTCATGTCCACCACAACAACCATCCCCTCGCCACCAAGAGATTTTAAATCACTGACTCAATCTCCTTATTACTAATTGGTCTATTAAAATTTTTTTATTTCTTCCTAATTCAATCTTGGTAAGTTGCATGTTTCCAAGAAATTTTCCATTTCTTCTGGGTTGTCCAGTTTGTAGGCATATAGTTGTTCATAGTAGCCTCTTATGATCCTTTGAATTTCTGTGGTATCAGTTGTAATGTGTCCTTTTTCATTTGTAATTTTGTTGAATTGGGTCCCTTCTCTTTTTTTCCTTTGTTAGGCTAGCTAAAGGCTTGTCAATTTTATCTTTCCAAAGAACCAGCTCTTACTTTGGTTAATCTTTTCTCTTGTTTTTCTGTTCTCTATTTCATTTATTTCTGCTTTAATCATTATTATTTCTCTTCTACTAACTTTGGATTATTTGTGCTTTTTTTCTAGTTCCTGAAGGCATAGTTAGGTTGTTTATTTAGGATATGTCTTGCTTCTTAATATATGTGTTATTACCATGAACTTTTTTATTAGAAATATTTTAGCTGCATCCCACAAGTTCTGGTATGTTGTGTGTTTCTGGTTTTGTTTCAAGAAAATTTTATTTTGGCTTTAATTTCCTTCTTTGATTCATTGGTTATTCAGGAGGATGTTTAATTTAAAGTTATTGCTGTTACAATTTACATGTTTTTTATATTGTGTAACTAATAACAAATTGTTGTAATTATGGTTATTTTTACTATGATCATTTTTCAAAATCTTTTAAAGTTTTAAGTGAATTATGCACCCATTGCCATATTGCAGAATTTACTTGTAACTATATATTCCCCATTACCAGTGAGATTTATGTTACTTCTTTATGTTTTTATGATGTTAATTAGTGTTCTTTCACTTCCACTCTATGACTCCTCTTAGCATTTCTTATAAGGCAGGTTTGGTGGTAATGATTTCCCCCAGTTTTTGTTTGAATGGGAAAATCTTTATCACTCCTTTCATTTTTAAACAACAGCCTCACCAGGTATGGAATTCTTAGTTGACAGTTATTTTTTCAATATTTTGAATATATCATCCCATTCACTCATGGCTTAAGAAATTTCTGTTGAACAATCCACAAATAGCCTTATGAAAGTTCCCTTGTATATAACTTCTCTTCTCTTTTTGCTCTTAAAGTTATTATTTTTTGACTCTTGACAATTGAATTATAATGTGTCTTGGTGTATCTTTATTCAGGTTCTACCTATTTGAGATCAATTGGGCCTCATAAACTTGGATGTCCATTTCTCTCTCATGATTGGGAAGTTCTCAGCTCTTCTTCCTTTAAATATACTTTATTTTCCTTTCTCTTTCTCTTCTCTTTCTGGAATTTTCATAATGCAAATATTGTTTCTTTTCATTGTGTCCCATAATTCTTATTGGCTTTCTTCACTCTTTAATTCTTTCTCTTTTTTGCTCTTCTGATTGGGTAATTTCCAACGTCCTATACTCTGGGTCACTTATTCTTTCTTTCCATAGTCAAGTCTACTTCTAAAACTCTCTGTTGAATTTTTCAGTTCAGTAATTGTATTTTTCACCTCTAGGATCTCTGAGGATTTTTTTTAATGTTTGCTGTTTCCTTGTTGAACTTCCTATTTTGTTTATGCATTGTTTTCTTAATTTTGTCCAGTTGTCTGTGTTTCCTTGTAATTCACTAAATTTCCTTAAAAGGATTTTTCTGACCTTTTATAGATCTCCATTTCCTTATGGTCAGTTATTAAGGTTTTTAAATTTTCCTTTGGTGGTGTCACCGAGCACCGCATATTCACCTGATATTTTATGATACTTGATTCCTTGCATTGGTATCTGCACATTTGAGTCATCAGGGTCCTTTTCTACAGTTTATAGGTTTGCTTTGACAGAGAGAGTTATTTATCAGTAGGCTCAGTTTTGGTGTCTGGGTGGGTCTGCTGGTAATGTCCTTGGGCAATTGGGTCCTACTATTATGTTCATTTTGTAGTGAAACAACTGCTCAAACTCTGATGGTGAGGATTGGGTTGTGCCTCTCGTTGAGAACAGTTGGATAGGATGGCTGGCTTGCTTTCCTACTCAAGTGAGGGTGTAGAATGATTTTTATGGTTTCACTATATTCAGTAATTAATGAAGCTATGAATTAACTTATCTGTGTTGGCGGGCAGCAGGATGGGACCCAGAGCCTGTACAATTCATTGTTTGGAGTTCTGAATCAGAATGTGTACTGAATTCCCTAGTCATGTGAGGCCATCTGTTTTGCTCTGCAGACATGGGAAGCCATAGGTTGTGCTTTCTGTTCATGTGCTACTGTACATGGGGCTGTTGAATGAGCTGTGCAGCTTCCTATGTGCTCTGGCTAGGTTACATGGTCAAGCAGACTGAAGACTGTTTTCAGCAATGAGCAAGGCTACAAATTATATTCTTTGCCTTGGCACAGCAAAGGAAGCAGTCTAAAGCTGGTAAAGCTTTTTGTTTGTTGTCTTAACTCAAGGCAACCTGCACCTCAAGTTTCCTGACTGAACAAGGCCACTGGCTTGGCTTTGCAAGCTATTAGTTCTACCTGTCTCTCAACTCATGTCCCTTTGGGCTGCACATCTTCCATTTGTATCCTGCCTTTCTAGTCAGATCAAACCAGAAGACACCCTTGGGCACCTGGGTGTCTCAGTCAGTCATCATACTCTTAATTTCAGCTCAGGTCATGATCTCAAGGTGGTGGTATCGGACCCTTCATAGGGCTCTGCACTCAGTGCATAGTCCCTTCAAATTCTCTCTATCCTTCTCCCTCTACACCACCCCTGCTTGCTCTCACCCTCTTTCTCTCTCTCTATTGCACGTACACATGTATGCTCTCTAAAATCAATCAATCAATCAATCAATCAATAATAAATAAACAGACACTCTCCACAGAGTGTGGGGCTATATCTCAGCTCCCTTAACAGGTCGGGGAGAAACCACTCCAGGCCACTTTCAGTTTCTCAAGTAGACTCTTGGTTGATAGGGGTTTGGAAATACACTGAACCTTGGCTATGAATGAATCCCTCTGCTTATGTGTAGAATAGGAGCCCACCATGCCTGATACTGGTTTTGCTCTGGGGTGATCCTGCATCCTGACTGGATAGTCCCTGGGATGTGCAGTTCTCAGGAGTTGTCACTAGCCTTTCTAGACAGATGGTTCCAGAAGACATTCTCTAGAAAAGGTGAGTCTTTGAGTCACTTCCTTTCTTGGATGTGGCAAACTGGGCTCTGGGACTAGCAAAATTCCTTGTGTGAGAATCTGAATCATACATATCTGCATCCTGCCAAGTTCCTTGGTCAGAATGTACCCCCAACTTGATTCTGCAGTAAGCAAGGTCTCTGTTACCTGGGCACGGCAAGTGTGAAATTAGTCTCCAAATATCTATGTGCTGATTGTTTGCAAGACTGTTACCACTTCTCTGTCACATTGAGATTCCTAGGAGTTTAGTGTCATAAATTCCCCTATAATTACCATGGTGTGACATCCGAGTAGGGGCTCCTGCAAAGTGACCCACCATGCTTGGGGGGCTGTTTGTCCACTCTGGTTTCTCTCTCCCACTGGAGGAACTGGAAGCTTAAGGGAGACCTCTCTGCATGGTGCTATGCTGGCTGGGAGAGGGTCAATGTTGTCAATTTATAGCTGCTTCTTTTATTACCTAATGCAGTCTGTATTCATGTCTGTGGTGCAGGGACTTGCCTCAGCAACACTTCCATGTTCTAAGATTCTCTCAGTGTTGTCTTACTATTTAGTAATTGGTAATTGTTCTTTTTGTGAGGAGAAAGAAAATCAGGAACAATCTATGTTGTCACCTTGGTAATATCATGCCTAAGGTTAAATTTTGAAATAGTCTTAGTTGTTTTTTTTTTTTAATTATGTTCAATTAGCCAGCATATCGTACATCATTAGTTTTTGATATAGTGTTCAAAGATTCATTAGTTGCGTATAACACCCAGTGCTCATCACAACACATGCCCTCCTTATTACCCATCACCCGGTTACCCCATCCCACCAGCCCCCTCCCTTCTGTCACCCTCAATTTGGTTCCTGGTGTCCAGAGTCTCTCATGGTTTGTATCCCTTTCTGATTTCTTCCCATTCAGTTTTCCCCCTTTCCCCTGTGGTCCTCTGTGCTATTCCTTATGTTTCACATATGAATGAAACCATATGAATATTGTCTTTCTCTGCTTGACTTATTTCACTTAGCATAATCCACTCCAATTCCATCCATGTCAATGCAAAAGTGGGTATTCATCCTTTCTGATGGCTGAGTAATATTCCATTGTATATACAGACCACATCTTTATGCATTCATCTGTTGAAGGACATCCCAGCTCCTTCTACAGTTTGGTTATTGTGGACATTGCTGCTATGAACACTGGGGTGCATATGGCCCTTCTTTTCACTACATCTGTGTCTTTGGGGTAAATACCCAGGAGTGCAAATGCTGGGTCATAGGGTAGCTCTATTTTTAATTTTTTGAGGCACCTCCACACTGTTTTCCAAAGTGGCTGTACCAGCTTGCATTTCCACCAACAGTGGAAGAGGATTCCCCTTTCTCCACATCCTTGCCAACATTTGTTGTGCCCTGTCTGTTAATTTTTGCCATTCTAACTGGTGTAAGGTGGTTTTCAATGTGGTTTTGATTTGTATTTTCCTGATGGCTAATGATGTTGAACATTTTTTCATGTGTCTGTTAGCATTCATATGTCTTCTTTGGAGAAATGTCTGTTCATGTCTTCTGCCCATTTTTCTGATTGGGTTATTTGTTTTTTGGGTGTTGAGTTTAAGAAGTTCTTTATAGATCTTGGATACCAGCCCTTATTTTAATGTCATTTGCAAATATCTTCTCCCATTCCATGGGTTGACTCTTAGTTTTGTTGACTGTTTCCTTTGCTGTGCAGAAACTTTTTATCTTGATGAAGTCCCAAAAAGTTCATTCTTGTTTTTGTTTCACTTACTTTTGGAGATGTGTAATGAAAGAGGTTGTAGTGGCCAATGTCAAAGAGGTTACTGCCTATGTTCTCCTCTAGGATTTTGATGGCTTCCTGACTCACATTGAGGTCTTTCATCCATTTTGAGTTTATCTTTGTGTATGGTGTTAGAGAATGGTCCAGTTTCATTCTTCTGCATGTGGTTGTCCAATTTTCACAGCACCACTTATTGAAGAGACTGCCTTTTTTCTATTAGATATTCTTTGCTGATTTGTCAAAGATTAGTTGACCATAGAGTTGAGGGTCCATTTCGAGGATCTCTATTCTGTTCCATTGGTCTATGTGTCTGTTTTTGTGCCAGTACCATGCTGTCTTGATCACAGCTTTGTAATATAGCTTGAAGTAAGGCATCATGGTGCCCCCAGCTTTATTTTTCTTTTTCAACATTTCCTTGGAGATTCAGGGTCTTTTATTATGCCATACAAATTTTAGGATTATTTGTTACAGCTTTGTGAAAAATGTCAATGGTATTTTAATAGGGATTGCATTGAAAGTGTAGGTTGCTCTGGGCAGCTTCGACATTTTCACAATGTCTATTCTTCCAATCCATGAGCATGGAATGTTTTTCCATTTTTGTGTGTGTGTGTCTTCTTCAGTTTCTTTCATAAGTGTTCTGTAGTTTCTAGAGTATAGATTCTCTACCTCTTTGGTTAGGTGAATTCCTAGGTATCTTATGGCTTTGGTGCTTTTGTAAATAGAATCAATTCCTTCATTTCTCTTTCTTCAGTCACATTGTTAGTGTGTAGAAAAGCAACTGATTTCTGTGCATTGATTTTGTGTCCTGCCATATTGCTGAATTGTTGTATGAGTTCTAGCAATTTTAGGGTGTAGTCTTTTTGGTTTTCCACATAAAGTATCATGTCGTCTGCAAAGAGAGAGTTTGACTTCTTTGCCAATTTGGATGCCTTTCATTTCTTTTTGTTCTGATTGCTGATGCTAAGACTTCTAGTACTATGTTGAACAATAGTGGCAAGAGTGGGCAATCCCTGTCGTGTTCCTGACCTTAAGGGAATAGCTCTCAGTTTTTCCTCATTGAGAATGATATTCACTGTGGTCTTTTCATAGATGGCTTTTATGAAATTGAGGAATGTTCCCTCTATCCCTATACTCTGAAGAATTTTAATGAGGAAAGGAGGGTGTATTTTGTCAAATGCTGTTTTCTGCATCAATTGAGAGGACCCTATGGTTCTTGTCTCTTCTTTTGTTAATGTGCTCTATCACGTTGATAGATTTGCAAATGTTGAACCACCTTTGCTTCCCAGGAATAAATCCCACCTGGTCATAGTGAATAATCCTTTTAATGTACTGTTGGATCCTATTGGTTATTATCTTGGTGAGTATTATGGCATCCATGTTCCTCAGGGTTATTGTCCGGTAATTCTCCTTTTTGATTGGGTCTTTGCTTGGTTTTGGGATCAGGGTAATGCTGGCCTCATAGCAGTTTGGAAGTTTTCCTTCTGTTTCTATTTTTTGAATATGTAGGTATGATTTCTTCTTTAAATGTTTGGTCGAATTCCCTTGGGAAGCCCTCTGGCCCTGGACTCGTTTTTTGGAAGGTTTTTAATTACAGTTTCAATTTCTTTGATGGTTATTGGTCTGTTCAGATTGTCTATTTCTTCCTGTTTCAGTCTTGGTAGTTTGTAAGTTTTCAGGAAGGCATCCATTTCCTCCAGATTGCTTAATTTGTTGGCATATAGTTGCTGGTAATTTCTAATAATTGTTTCTATTTCCTTGGTATTAGTTGTGATCTCTCCCCTTTCATTCATAATTTTATTAATTTGGGTCCTTTCCCTTTTCTTTTGGATAAGTCTGGCCAAGGTTTATTGATCTTATTTATTCTTTCAAAGAACGAGCTTCTAGTTTAGTTGATCTGTTCTACTGTTTTTCTGCTTTCTATTTCATTGATCTCTGCTCTAATCTTTATTATTTCTCCTCTCCTGCTTGGCTTAGGCTTTATTTGTTGTTCTTTCTCCAGAGTCTTTAGGTGTAAGGTTAGCTTGTGCATTTGGGCTTTTTCTAATTTTTTGAGAGAGGCTTGGACGGCTATGTACTTCCCTCTTAGGACCGCCTTTGCAGTATCCCATAGGTTCTGAACTGATGTTTTTTCATTTTCCTTGGTTTGCATGAATGTTTAAGTTATTCTGTAATTTCCTGGTTAACCCATTCATTGTATAGCAGGATACTTTTTAACCGCCAAGTGTTTGCATTCCTCCCAAATTTTTCCTTGTGGTTGAGTTGTAATTTCAAAGTATTGTGGTCTGAAAATATTCAGGGAATTGTCTCAATCTTTTGGTATCATTTGAGACCTGATTTGTGACCCAGTATGTGATCTATTCTGGAGAACGTTCTGTGTGTACTCGACAAGAATGAGTATTCTGTTGTTTTAGGGTGGAAAGTTCTGTATATGTCTGTGAAGTCCATCTGGTCCCATGTGTCCTTCAAAGCTCTTGTTTCTTTGTTGATTTCTGCTTAGATGATCTGTCTATTGCTGGGAGTGGAGTGTTGAAGTCTCTTACTATTAATGTATTATTATCGATATGACTCTTTATTTTGGTTATTAGTTGGTTTATGTAGTTGGCTGCTCCCATGTTGGGGGCATAAATATTTACAATTGTTAGATATACTTGTTGGATAGACCCTTTAAGTATGATATAGTTTCCCTCTACATTTCTTACTGTGGTCTTTGTTTTAAAATCTAATTTGTCTGATATGAGAGTTGCTACTCCAGCTTTCTTTTGTGGTCTGTTGCCATGGTAAATTGTTCTCCATCCCTTCACTTTTAATCTGGAGGTGTCTTTAGGTTCAAAATGAGTCTCTTGGAGACAGCATATGGATGGGTCCTGTTATTTTATCCAATCTGAAGCCCTGTGTCTCTTGATGGGGGCATTCAGCCCATTCACATTGAGAATTTAGTGCTATCGTATTGTCTGTAAAGTCCCTGTTTCTATAGATTGTCTTTGTAACTTTCTGGTCTATGTTACTCTTGAGGTCTTTCTTCTTTTATAGAATCCCCCTTAATATTTCTTGCAGGGCCAGCTTGGTGGTCACATATTCTTTCAGTTTCTGCCAGTCCTGGAAGCTCTTAATCTCTCCTTCCATTCTGAATGACAGCCTTGTTGGATACAGTATCCTTGGTTGCATGTTCTTCTCATTTAGTACTCTGAATATGTCTTGCCAGCCCTTTCTGGCTTGCCAGTCTCTGTGGATAGGTCTGACGTTATTCTGATGTTCCTCCCTCCGTATGTAAAAAATCTCTTCCCCCAGCTGCTCTCAGGATAGCTTCCTTGGCTCTAAGATTTGCAAGCTTCACTATTATATGTCAGGGTGTTGATCTGTTATTAATTTTGGGAGAAGTCCTCCCTGCCTCTGGGACATGAATGCTTGTTTCCTTCCCCAGATAAGGGAAGTTCTCAGCTATGTTTTGTTCAAATATACCTTCTAGTCCTCTCTCTCTCTCCACCCTCTCAGGGATCCCAGTAATTCTGACATTGGAACATTTTATGGTGTCATTGATCTGTCTAAGTCTATTCTCATGGGCTACTAGCTGCCTATCCCTATCTTCCTCAGCTTCATTGCTTTCTCTCAGCTTATCTTCTAGGTCACTAATCCATTCTTTTGCCTCATTATATATAATTGAACAGAGTGAAAAATGGGCTGGTATGGGGCATAAATCTATAAAACATATATGTGAAAAAATAAAATAAAATTTGAGAAGCAACTTAAAAACATAAGGTGGGAAATAAGAATCTATTTGAAATGAGAGCAGGGTTTAAAAAAAAGAAGAAAGAAAGAAAGAAAGAAAAAGAAAGAAAGAAAGAAAGAAAGAAAGAAAGAAAGAAAGAAAGAAAGAAAAAGAAAGAAAGAATAAGAAAAGAAACTAGAAAAGATATGTAAAATTTTCACCTGAAATATAAGTGAGTCGTGAGGGAACACCAGGAGCTCCCTATATTATTTTCCCCTGGCACTAGAGATTTACAGTCCTGTGTGAAATAAGCTTATTATTTACCTGTTCTTCCAGTCTGTCTTCTGGAGGAGGGGCCTGCTGCTCGACTTCTCAGGCATCTTTACCTGGGTGGAGTTGCCCCCCCACCCCTTTTTCAGGGGGATGGGCTTAATGTGATCAGGTTGGTTGTTTGGCTTTTGTTCCCTGGCATCTTTCCACTTCTTTTTAGAGGATGAGAGCAAATATGGCCATGCGGGAATCTCCAGCCTGGAGCCACAATGTTCCAGTCCAACCCCCTCAACAAATCCTTCAGGTCAATCTGTCTCCACCTCTGCAGTTACCAAACTCCACAGACTCACCCATCTTCTGGGGGAGGGGCCTGTTGCATTGATTCTCAAATGTCTTTGCCTCAGGCAGAATTGCTCTGCCCTTGCCTGGCACCAGGCTAAGTAATCTGCCCTAGTTTGCTCTATGTGGCTTTTATTCCCTGAAGGCTTACTGCACAGTTTTAGAGGATGAGAATGTAAATGGTGGCCTCCCAATCTCTGGCCCTAGAGCTGAAAGCTCAGGTCCCCACTCCTCTGTGAGCACTCAGAGGAAAGTGCCACTCTCAGGCACCCCCAGTCTTCCTGTGATCCCAAAGAGTCTGAGACCACACTGTCCCAGTGAGGGTTCTACTCCCTTGCTTAGCCACCTGAGCAATGTCCCTCACTAGAGCCGACTTGTAAAAGTTCTGATTTTGTGCTCTGCTGCTCTATCACTTGCCAGTATCTGGCTGATGGAGGCTCCCTCCCACTGTGGTCTATCTTCCCATATATCATCTTGGATTCACTTCTCCACACCTCCGACTTTGCAGAAAATGGTTGCTTTTCTATTTGTAGAGTTGCAGCTATTCAGGTGTTCAGAATGGTTTGATAGCTATCTAGTTGAATTCCTGGTATTGGACAAAATTAAGGTCTCCTACTCCTCCACCATCTTGGACTCCTCCCCTCAAATAATCTTAGTTGTTAATGAGAAAAATATGTAGGCTTTAAGGTAGTACAATTGTTAAAATGAATTTCTTGAAATTAGTGTATGATTATATGGTATAATGACACCATCTGTAAATGTACTGACATCCAAATAATATTAATTGAGGAGAAAAAGGGATATTTAATTTTAAATATGTATACATATATTCTTCTTTGGTAATCATCAAATTGCTTAGTTTCTGGCATTAATGGCTAGTTCTAGTTATAAATTTCTGTTGAAACAGTCCATTTTGATCAAAGAACCATATGTGGTGTATAATAAGAGTTTGATGTTAGTGTTTATTATAATTTTATTAATATGTAATAAATATATTAACTCTACATGTCCTCCTATGAAACATATTACTCTAATTTTACTCATGAATTCAAAATAGACATGTATTTCTGTGTCAGTGTGACACAACTCAAAGGAAGTAGAACTAAACAGAACTATTATTTATTTACACAAAGTATGCAATTGCCATTAACATTTTTATTTTCTTGATCAGATGTTAATGAAACCTGATATTATAGTCAACTGAATACTGGGCATTGTTTTGCCAGTATTTATCAATTTTAAGAAAATTCTGGGTCAATAAATATATCTTTCATATAAATATATACCTATTTGCATACTCAGAATTACATAGTATATATCAACATCATATTCCTTTCACTGTTTACCCAAGATTGTTTTTCTTACCTTTAAATTTGAAAATTATAGTTCCATACTCTTTTCACTTAAAAATGGCTCTGTATCATTTTGAATTTCTTTCAAGCCTTGATCATGTTGCCAATGAAAATTTTTAGGTAATTCTGATGTTAAGAATTAAAACAGAGAGCCAATATATTTATTTTGAAGAGGAAAGAACACAGAACCTTGTAAACATACTTCTCAGGAGGTGATTATTTATGGTAGCATTTTTTTTCTTCTAATTCTCCAATTTGTTAAGTGCAACTGTTGAAGATGTTCATTTGTCCCAGAAAATTACAGAAATAATTAAATTAAACTTATCTAAACCAAAATAACCAATTTCATAATAAACCCAAATTTTCATCAGCGGTATTACCATTTAACTAATATAATGCATTTCTATGCCTCAGTTTGTATTTTCTCTGTCACAGGTATTTTCCATATGCTTAATTTATGCTGAGGAAGAATATGCATGCTTACTCTGAGCTCATATACAAGTGGCAGTTGGTTTTGTATTTTGTATTCTATACCTATTGCAAAAAAAATATATAATATTTTCTTGATTATTACTACAACCCAGACATGACTTGATGAATGCTAAAAGCAAATGACTATAGAATTCCAAAATAATAAGGTTTTTAGAATTATAATATTTGGGTTTTATTTATTTTCTTCATCTATTTTTATTAAAAAACTAGTAATGAGAATGACAGAATTCAGGATTTAAAAAATCAAATTAACACCCTGCTGCTTATAATAAAGAACTATGAAGTAATCCAATACCTGCAACCAAGAAGTTCACATCAATTAAAATGGCACTATATATAAAAGCAAAAGTCCAAACCCAGTAAAGGTGATGGGGGCAGAGGTGAAGCAACCTAGCAATTTTCAGCAGGGAGCACAGTCATCAGAAAGCTGGGAACACCTTTAATGCAATCACAGGTTAAACCAATTTGATTTATAACAATGAAAGAACCTTCTGCATATACTTGAGTTACAGCATATCCCTTTGTAAACATCTATACAATAGAAAGCCAGGGCAGGTGACATGCAATAGAACAAAGCATTATTCCAAGCAAAGGAAATTCTGTACTTAGATGAAATTTTATCAGTTTATTTAATTAAAAGGTAGTAGGTAGGGCTGAGTGAGAAAACTGTAAGCAGACAAATTCAATAAACTAGATAAGAAAAATCTTATCCAAAAGGCTATATTTAGTAATATTAATTTCAGATTTCTTTATGTACTTGTGACTTGGTTCACTGTTTTTTGACTACAAGATACAGAGACTTTATTTACTGTTTTTTTTTTTATTATTATCTACTGTTTGAAACGTCTCCTATAATGTAGTTTGAGTAGGTAAAATATGAAAATATCATACTGGAACAATCTCTCTTTTACTTCCCAAAGCCCTATAATGCAGCTTTAAAAATATTTCACCATTTTTCTTTAGTTCTTAGAATGATGTATGAGAAAGTGACCATGTAAATATAGTGGTATTTCACATTCCTTGTAGATGTATCTATTTAGGAAGTTTCATTTATACAGATGTTGTAAATCACAATCTTTCATGATATATCAGCTGGGAATTTTATGAATGTATCTAAAAGGATGGTGATCCTTCATATTTATTTTCTTAAATAATTAGAAGTTAAAAGTGCCATCTCTGCATTTTATGGTTCGTTAATGTGAAGGGAAACAAACTTGGCAAAGTAATTGGACTCATCAGCTCAGTTCAGTTTATACATTCAGTGACATATGCTTGTCCAGCCAAAATAATCTACTCCACATGTATTGCACATTCCCACTCTTTCTGTTTATGCATAATCCCCACAGTTCCTGTTTTCAAGCAAAGAAAAAAAATTTACAGGTTATAACGAAATGATAAGGAAAAGCACAACAAATCAAAGCTTGGTTACATAAAATAGTGGCCCAAAATCCTGATTAATAACTTAACAACTATTGGACTCTGCTTACTCAGTTGAAAAATGGAGTAATAATGGGGTAATAATTACCTATGATTATCTCACAAAGTTGATGTAGAGTTCATTTGAGAATGTTGTTCCTAAAAATGCTTTGGAAATCATAAAAAATATATAATTATATAATTATAATATTATAAAACCTCATTTTTGAAAAGAGAAAAAGTATAATTTAGATTTGAAACAATGTCAATTTATTGGCAGTAAATTATATTACATACAGAGCCCCCTGAAACAAAAAATATATACATCTATATCATCAAAGAGGAAATGCCTTTGTTCTGGTCCAAACACACCAAAATTAATCATGATTTGAAATCTCCAATCAGAAGGCTACAGTAAGAACATAAAATATAGCTAAGAGTTGTACTTAATATGTTATGTCTGCATGAAGAATGAAGTGAAACAAGATTATTGAATCATTTCCCACAATACAGTTATGGTATCCAGAATTTGGAGGACAGTTCTTATAGTTCAATTCTCTGGCCCCATGTATAAATTCCCTTTGAAGCAGAAGAGCACACAAATTGTGTAATTCAGGTGTATACTATAGCTTACACATAATTGCATTTCATGGCAATATAAGCAATATGAGTTTAACATGGGGAGATAATCAGAAAAATTTATTGACACTGGTATGAAAAGCAAACAAAGCTTTTTATTTGTTGACTGATTATTCTTCATATATTTTAAATCTTTTGTTTGAATTATGATAAATGAATGCAGGTTTACTTGTTTTAAACATTTTCCCTCAAACCACCCTCTTAAGGAAATTTCCCTCATGAATTTGGTATTTTTTGTTTCTATTACAGGTTTTCCAAGAACATTATTTTATATATTTTATTTTTTTAGTTTTATTTTATTTTATTATGTTATGTTAGTCACCATACAATACATCATTAGTTTTTGATGTAGTGATCCATGATTCATTGTTTTCTTAAAACACTCAGTGCTCCATGCAGAAGAACATTATTTTAGAATGTGAAAAAAGATATAGTGGGTTAAAGCAGTTTTTCTTTTTGGAATCCAGTGAATTTTTGAAATAAATCTATTTGAAGTTTAACTTGAATAAAATAAAATATACCTGAATTAAGTAGCGAGTTTAATGAGCTTTGACAAACATACGCAATTGTGAAACTATCACCATAATCAAGATTTTGAGGATTTCTGTCACTCAAAAATTTCCCTTATATTCCTTTTCAGTCTGTCCTTACTCAGACTTTTGGTTCTAGGCCATCCCTGATCTGCAACCTGAAACTCTAAATTCAATTTACAGAATTTCATAATAAAATTGTGCAATATGTACACTTGTGTGTCATTCTCTCATCATAATGATTTGAAGATCCATCCATGCTGTTGAACAAACCAGTGGTTCTTCCCATTTTTAGAAATTTTTTATTTAAATTCAATTTAGTTAACATATAGTCTTTTTAAAATTAATTTCAGGGGCAGAATTTAGTGATTCATGAGTTGGGTTCTTCCCATACAGAAATAACACAGTATGTTTATGCTTCAACTTGTTGAAAAGCATTCGGACATTTTTTCAATCCTTGGATAGAACATATAAAGCTGCTATGTTCATTTGTAGACATGTTTTCATTTCTCTTGAATAAATATCTAGGGATAGAATATCTGGGTCGAATAGTAAGTGTATGTTTAGTTTATTAAAAAAAAGAAAACCTGCCAATGGCTATCCAAAATATTATATCACTTTATATTCTAACCAGCAGTGTGTGTGACAGAGTTCAGAGTATACTAGTCTTCTCAAATACTAGGTATTTTTACTCCTTTTTTGTATCCATTATGGTTTTGGTGTAGTGCTATTGTATTTTGATTCGAAGTTCTATTATCTGATGACTTATGATGTTAGCATATTTAGTGTTGATTGGTCATTCATGTATCTTCTATTGTAGATGTGTATTCAAATCTCTTGCTCACTTTATTATTTGGTTGTTTGAGACATACAGAATGTCTGATCCATAGGTATGAAATCCCACACAATATAGTATCCGACCAGGGTACACAGTGAAGGATATGTGGAAATGGGCCTGTTACCATGGAATCTACTGTTAATATTACATACCACACTATGAAAAGCAGCTGGACTCATAGGGTGCTGCTAAAGCATTCTGAAGACACAATTAAAGCACTACCTTGAAGGAAACATTCTAAATGCAAAAGGGTACTATCCTTCAGGAAGCAGTATCTGTATTTTTTCATAAATCTCTATATGATAGTGTTTCTTCAATAGGAAGAATATACGGGTCCAGGAAACAAAAGGAAGAAGGAAGAATATCCTCACTTAATGTTATTCCCAATGATCCTTTAAGGCATTTTGTATTTGTAGTCTCTGCAACTCTGGGTTCTGTAGGATTTGCTGGCCCTGGTCTCAAATAAGGCTCTCTTAGGCACTTTGGAGTCTTTGTGTCCAGAAAAAAAAGCAAGAAGAGGCATCACCATTGAGGCAGGCATAACTGACTCTGATCAACAGGAGGAAATTGTGCTACCTTTCCACAAAAGAAGCAAAAATGAACACACACACCACATGTACACAAAAAAAATTGGACATTCAGAGGCAACATTGAAATTAACTGTTCTAGCAGGTGCTAGAGTTTGTCTCATTAGCCTTCCTTTTCTGACTCCTATCAGGAAGAAGAGGCCCATGGAAATTATGGAGGAGCTAGTGTGGAGAACCTATATTAAGAGGTATACTTATGTAGTACTTGAAGCAAGGGGGGATTGGAGTGACCATGAAATTTTGCAACTCAAATATCTTGCTACAGAGAGCATAATTGAATGACAGCCTTGGCTTCTTTTCCTCTGTGAACATAACTACACTTGTTCAGTGGTCATGTTTCTACAGGTCATAGAGCAAAAAAGGAATTCTATGTTAGGCCCATTCCACTGAAATGAAAGATTCTCCAATAGCTGACTTTGGCCTGAGGAATCCCCACTGGTCTGGACAACACATTCTTGGAATTGTGCTGCAGTCCATGTCTCTTTACTCCAATCCACTTCCCTTCCCTATTTCCTGCCACAGGTGTAAGGCCCACATCATGGTCTGAAGACTTCTCCACCTTCTCCTGTTCCCTCCTTCAATAAATATCTTGCACTTTTAATTCCATCCTGGTGTATGTTCCTCAAGGGACCCCAACTTTAATGCAAATTGTATAAACAGATAAGATAAAAAAAGAACTAAATTTTTCATTAGTTGGAGAGCTCTGGGTGGGGGTAGGAAGGAGGGAATTCTAATAGAAATTGCTTTGGAAAAAATACACATCCTAGCAAATACTATCATCTCATTTTAACCTTGGAGTTTTTTTTTTCTCCTTTTTTTAAAAATAAAACGTATGAAACTCTTGGTTTGTGAAGTAAATTAATGTTCTGAGAATACATCAGTAATTTGAGTACTGTTCACAAGTAGTGTGGACTGAAATTTGAGGTTACCTATGGAAGGCCAATTATAGCTGGGTTATATAGAGATGGGAAGAACAGAAATAGCAAAAAGCTAAAAATCAACAAAATTGGACAATACATTGGTGGGAGATAAAGTAGTTGGAAGGGTCAATGTTACATTGTTTCTGACAAGGGTCCCTGGTTAAATGATTCATAAAAAGCAACCAAAAGGAACTGCACATTTTGTACAGACTGCACAGCATGGATAGTGGAGTTCTGTTTGAAACATATCATGATTAAGTATGCGTATGGTACCTCCCACTCAAGATGAGTGTGCAAAAATTTATAAAAACGTGGAAAATTGTGAGGGATAATGAAATAATTTTATATACAAGAATTTTGGAGTTGAATTTGCCATAGAAATATCTGATATCAAGATATCAAGGTTTGATATCAAGAGTCAAACTCTCTCTCTTCCCACGTGACATGATACTTTATGTGGAAAACCCAAAAGACTCTATCCCCAAATTACTAGAACTCATACAGCAATTCAGCAATATGGCAGGACACAAAATCAGTGCACAGAAATCAGTTTCTTTTCTATACACTAACAATGTGACTGAAGAAATAGAAATTAGGGAATCGATTCCATTTACAATAACACCAAAAACCATAAGGTACCTAGGAATAAATCTAACCAAAGAGGTAAAAATCTATACTCTAGAAATTACAGAACACTTGTGAAAGAAATTGAAGAAGACCCAAAAAGATGGGAAAACATTCCATGCTCATGGATTGGAAGAACAATCATTGTGAAAATGTCTATGCTGCCCAGAACAATCTACACTTTCAACACCATCCCCATTAAAATACCGTTGGCATTTTTCAAAGAGCTGGAACAAACAATCCTAAAATTTGTATGGAACCATAATAGACCCCAAATCGCCAATGAAATGTTGAAAAAGAAAAACAAAGCTTGGGGCATCACGTTGCCCGATTTCAAGCTATATTACAAAGCCGTGATCACCAAGACAGCATGGTACTGGCACAAAAACAAACATATAGGCCAATGGAACAGGATAGAGAGTCCAGATATGGACCTTCAACTCTATGGTCAAATAATCTTTGACAAAGCAGGAAAAAAATATGCAATGGATAAAAGACAGTCTCTTCAATAAATGGTGCTGCGAAAATTGGACAGCTAGATACAGAAGAATGAAACTCGACCATTCTCTAACACCATACACAAAGATAAACTCAAAATGGATTAAAGACCTCAATGTGAGTCAGGAATCCATCAAAATCCTAGAGGAGAACATAGGCAGTAATGCCTTTGACATTGGCCATAGCAACTTCTTTCAAGACACATCCTGAAAGGTAAGGGAAACAAAAGCAAAAATGAACTTTTGGGACTTCATCAAGATAAAAAGCTTCTGCACAGCAAAGGAAACAGTCAACAAAACAAAGAGGTAACCCACAGAATGGGAGAAGATATTTGCAAATGACACTATAAACCACTGATTTCCAAGATCTATAAAGAACTTCTCAAACTCCACACCCAAAAAACAAATAATCAAGTAAAAAAATTGGGCAGAAGACATGAACAGACTCTTCTCCAAAGAAGACATACAAATGGCTAACAGACACATGAAAAAATGTTCATCATCATTAACCATCAGGGAAATTCAAATCAAAACCACATTGAGATACCACCTTGCACCAGTTAGAATGGCAAAAATTGACAAGGCAAGAAACAACAAATGTTGGATAGGTTGTGGAGAAAGGGGAACCCTCTTACACTGTTGGTGGGAATGCAAGTTCATACAGCCACTTTGGAAAACAGTGTGGAGGTACCTCAAAAAATTAAAAATAGGGCTACCCTATGACTCAGCATTTACACTACTGGGTATTTACCCCAAAGACATAGATGTAGTGAAAAGAACGGCCATATGCACCCCAATGTTCATAGCAGCAATGTCCACAATAGCCAAACTGTAGAAGGAGCTGAGGTGTCCTTCAACAGATGAATGGATAAAGAAGATGTGATTCATATAAACAATGGAATATTACTCAGCCATCAGAAAGGATGAATATCCACCATTTGCATGGACATGGATGGAACTGTAGGGGATTTTGCTAAGTGAAGTAAGTCAAGGAGAAGAAACAATTATCACATGGTTTCACTTATATGTGGAACATAAGCAGTAGCATGGAGGACATTAGAGGAAGGAAGGGAAAAACGAAGGGGGGAATTCAGAGGGGGAGATGAACCATGAGAGACTGTGGACTCTGGGAAAAAATCTGAGGGTTTCAGAGGGGAGAAGGGTGAGGGGATGGGCTAGCCTGGTGATGGGTATTAAGGAGGGCATGTGCTGTAATGAGCACTTTGTGTTGAACACTACTTAAAAAGAAAATGGAAGCACATTTTTGATTTGTAAGGTCCAGATTTAGATTCTACATTAAAATAACATGAGCATATAGACCATCTAAAATTGAGTCATTTGTTCCATTTCTTACAAAATCTATTAAAACCAAGAATATTTATATTTATCTTTTTACAAAATTTTATTTTTATATTTAGAGATATTTAATTAAAAAACACAATTTTTAAAAAATTATAAGTTGTGCATTACCTCAATTAAAACTTTCTTCTGTTTTCTATTTTTGATTAGCATTTTCCTAGTTTATACATTCATAATCACAGCTGTTTATTATTCTAATTTAATCTATTCTGCATATGCTAAGCATGTCTCATTTATAAGATATTTTAACAACCTAAGAGTCATTTTTAATTGTAGAATGTAGCTTTTATATCTTCATTTTTTTTCTTTAAGATGCCTTATTTTTCTATTTTTCTCAAAATGTACTATATTTCCTCTCACTTTGTTTTTTCATTGACTAATTTTAATGAAGACATTATTTAACTATTTAACACTTCAAGCTGAATTTTATACAAGAAAACATAGTTTTTAAAATCAATGCCAAGAATAGAATGAAATATGCAAATTTACATTATACAAGATTACAAATTAAGTAAACTATTACTTCTTCCCAACCTTTTATGTCCAACAACTAACTTGACTCTTTAATTTATTCAGTTTTTCATTCTTAAATTACAATATTTTCACTACATATAAGCATCTTCCTCTAATAATTTATTTTGATAATTCACAAATTTCCAGATTGAAAGGTTTCACCCAATACCAAGCAAGATTATTGCTCTGTGTAAGTGATTATAATCCTCATCTTTGTAAGGCTTCAGTTGTGTATTTTGTATAGGAAACGAAATCAACCTATTATCACTAAAATTAGCTGAAATCAGGAAATTACTTCTGACTTTGAGAAAGTTATAACTGAACATTGGTGAGGGAACATAAATAATGGCTAAACTTCTCTGTCAGGCACTGTGCTAAACACTTTGAATGAATATGATCATTTCAAAACTATGTACTGAAAAATAAATGCAAAAACAATAAATACAAAAGAAGAAGTATTTCCTTTAAATAGATACCATTTCCATTCTTCCTACAGTGTAGATTTTTACCCCTGGCAGATCTTTTTTCTCTCTCTTTTTATTTTTTTTAATTTAAATTTTTTTAGTTAACATACAGTAGAATTCAGTGATTCATCACTTACATTCTTTAACTTTAGACATTTTATGTCTAACATTTTATAAATTTTGGCTTAGAGTTTTATTTATTCATTTTATATTTGTATTCATATAAATCTTGTATAAAATTGATTATTTTAATCTATTATGATATTTAGAAGTTATTCTTTTGCATTTGAAATTTTGAACATTTAAAGCATTCTAAAATGCCTCATGGAAGAAAGGGTATTTTTATTTTAAGTAGTATTAAAGTAAAATAAAAGTTTTTGACTCATAAAAACACATTTCATTTTTATCCTTTCTGTTATTTTTCTTACAAATGGTATTTGAATATTTTAAGTAATCTTCAAAACATTAATATGTTTTGAAAAGATCACATAATTTTAATTCAACATTTCAAAAAAATGAAAGTCTAAGTCCAATTCTAATTCCATTTACTTGAAAAACTGTAATTCTCAGTGGGTATAAATTTATTTATATGGGTATAATGTTTATCATTAAAGAAGCACAATAGAGTCATTGTCAAATTGGGTAAGATGAATATTTAAAAAACAATGAAAGCTTATATTACTTGTGCATATATATACATTTACACACACGTATATATGTACATATATACACACATTGGAATGCCAGTGGAGATCTATCATTTGAATACATTGCATAAAATCCAAATCAAAGAGGACACTTGAATGCGAGCTTAAAATCCCTGAGATGAATTCTTTCTGAAATTCTTACAGGATATGGAGAAATTTAAAAATATTGTTTAATCAGCTTCTTTGTTATTATTAGGAGATCCTTACAAGCAAAGCAAATGGAGATATTTTCTCACTAAAACTTTTGGTCAATAGTCAAGTTTATAATGTAAGGGTGATTCAAATGGCAGGTTCAAAGTCAAATATGAGGGCGTTTGTTGCCCATTCTTATTTTTAATCAAACACAAACGACTCACATCTGCTAAAACAGAAACTAAAGATGCAGGTGGAGGAAAACAGGTTCTAGACCATTGTGGAGGTGCCAGATCTGTTAAAGACTTAACCATGTCGCTCACACAGACACAGATTTCAAAGTGGCTTAGTCCTTCAGGAAATTGGTTCTAACATCCAACTCATTAGCTATTTGTTTTCTTCTTTATAAAAGACATAACAAACATAAAAACAAAATATCCTCCACTATGGTTTTTGAAAGTTAAAAAAAAGGATTTGAAAGATTTAATAAAAGATGTAGGAAGTAACTTGACTGATACATTTGTTCATTTCTGAGATTTACAACTTTCATAAAGAAAGCCAGGAGAGGGACTGAAGTAACTTTTGTGTTGTACTGTGCTCCATAGAAACAATGAGCCACATGTACATCAAGAAGACAAAACCAAAGAAGGATTTAGAAAAAAAAGAAAGAAAAAAACTGTGTTATTTAATTTCTCTAAGTATTTATTAAATTCTGAATGGTAGGTGATTGTTTTCATATTAATTTTAATAGAGAAATTAAATATAATTTAATAGATTTTTATAGATTATTTATATATTTTAATATATTTTATATATTATTATATATTATTAATTTGAAAACATGATTTGCATTATATGTAATTATTTCAAATATGATGATGGAAATAAAAGAAATTGGTTTTCTTTAGATTCTGTTACTTCTTTCTCAGAATAATTAAATTTGTATTTCTAATGATGTAGATTAATGTCAAATTTTGTCACTTTTAGAGATTTTAAATGATATGAGAGATTAGCTCATTATTAGCTGTTCTAGGTAATAGCACAATTAACTGTTCTATGGAATAGAGTCCAACTACTTTCAGAAAGATTGTAATTATGTACTTTAAACTTGGACATTTGTTTTTACTTATTGATATAAATCCTTTTGTGGTATATATATATATACAAAAGGATTTATGGTATATATATATATATATATATATATTTACAGTTATGGATTTGTGGTACAGTTTTGTGATATATATATATAAATATATAAATAAATATATATATATATAAATAAATAAATATATATATATATATATATATATATATATTTACAGTTATGGATTTACTATTTTCCAGTGGCAGTTACAGTTGTATATGTTAAGTGCTACAATAGAGGAAGTTACATGGTCTTCTAGAAGTTTAAAAAAAAGAGGTAAAAATGATCTCATCCTTTTAATCAGACAGATAAATTCTTCATAAAATTGAAAATATTTTCATTGAGGAATGCATAAAAGTTGACAGAGTGAGTTAAGAATGGTCAAAGCAGAAGGAATAGAAGAATAATGGTAGAGTTGTATGAAAGAGTGTGTATCTTTGACAGAACATAATCATTTCTGTGTGTGACTACAGTGTGGGTTTGTGGATGAAAGTGGTAGATAACTGAGGAAAATGTCCCTGAATATCAGTGAGTTTGTATTTTACCTTCAGATGATGGGAAATAAATAAAACATTTTCCCAAGAGTACTATGTATATACTTTTGCATTCTAGATGTCTTTGGGATCTATTTAGAAACAGAAGACAAAAAGACCAGTAACACAGCCATGTTGCTATGTGTGTCTGAATTAAAATATCTGCAGTGATACAGAAGAGAAGTGATGCATTAGCAAAATAATGCAGGGTAGAAATAACAAAATTTAATGATTTGATTTAGAAGGGTCAAGGAATACTCAGATTTTTTGGTGACTGGTTTGATATTATCATTAGCTGAAATGAGCAATACCTTAAAAAAGAATGGGTTTATTTGCCAACATATGAAATTTGTTCATGGATATGTTAAACTTGAGGTGTAGGTAGTAAATATAGTTAGAAAGATAACAATTAAAAATATGGGTCTGGAACCTACAAGAGAAATTTGGAGTAAAAATTTAAGTCACAAGTCAGAGGAAATATTAGAAATGTGGGGATGGATAAGAAACAAACAAAAACAAAACAAAATTAAAAAAAACAAACAAACAAGAAAGTGTTTAGAACATTGTTTCCCAAAGTGCTATAGTCACACACACACAAATACACTCACTCACAAACACACAGATATTTCATAGTCAAAAAATTTAGGAAACATTTAAACACAATTAATAATCTTTCTTTACTGCAAAATTTCTTGGAGACTTTTACATCACATTTACAGTATATAGTATATAGCATTGCCCAAACTTATCAGAGAATTGCATTTTGTCAACACATTTCAGGAAAACTACTCTTGATTTGGGAAACACTGGTGCAGAATAATAAGATAAGAAATACCTATCAAGACCAGTATTTACAGAGTGAGAGTAAGTAGAAGATAGCAAGAAGAGAAAGTTGTTTAATGGGGGCCAGCATTGAATGGTCTTAAGGAAGTTAAGACAGAAGAAAATTTCAAGAAGAAAATAGGAAGAGATACAAAATGTTTAGAAGGATCAATTAGGAAGATCACATAAAAATTCTCCCTGTATACTATAAGGAATTCATTGATAACTTCAACAATACTATTCAAAAAAGTGATAGTTGTTGAAAAAAATAGCAGTGAGTTAAAGATTTTAAAGATTTATTTAAAAAGGGAAGATAGCATGGAAGCAATGTTGGAGAAAAGGTAATTTATTATTGTGATTATTTGCTTTGAATGGAAAAGATAATGTATCAATGAATTTCAACTTTTGAGTGCTTAAGAATCTGGAAACATAACATAATAAAAAAAATAAAATAAATGAAAAAAATTTATCAAAAAAAGGATCTGGAATCCATATTAATATATATATATATATAGATGTATATTATATGCATATATATTATATGTGTATATATTATATTGTGTGTATATATATATATATATATATATATATATACACACACATCATGCTCTTTCTGAAGGCCCTAGGGGAGGAATATTTCTTTGCTTTTTCTATGTCTGGTAATTGCTGGCAATCCTTGGCATTCCTTGACTTGTGGATGCGTTACTCTGATCTCTGTCTCCTTCTTCATGTGGCCTTCTTTTCCATGTGTCAATGTCTCTTTTCCCTTTCTTATAAGGATATTAGATATATTGGACTATGGCTCACCCTAATCAAATATGACCTCATCTAAATTATATCTTAATTACATCTGCAAAGACCATATTTCCAAATAAAGTTATATTTACAGGTAACAAGGGCTAGGACTTCCACACATCTTTTGTGAGGATACAATTCAATCTACAACAGAAGGGAAGGACATTAAGGTAAGATACTAAATAATTCTAGTAACAAGATAAATATGCTTTAAAAATAGCATATCAATCTCTACAAATGTCAGATGACTGATAAAATAAATGTCGTCCATGAGATAGACAATTTTAGCCTCATCTGGCATTTACCTGAAATTAAACTACTATGGCAATATGCATTATCATCGGTGGTTGTAGGCTTTGGGTGAGCATTTACATATTACACAGATACAACTTCATCCAAATCTACCATCTACTATAGGCTTTGGGTAAGAATTTACATATTACACAAATATTATATCTACTGCCAAATCTACTGTTAGGGCAAACCATAAAACCTCCGCATGAGATAATTTTTTATAGAACATGGTAAATGAAATTCTACCCACTTGAAGGATTTCTCTTCTACCCAAAGATGTCACCATCAAGTAGGGATATAACATGGTAGAGATCCACTTCCAGCATGTGGCCACAGAATATGAGGGGCTATCTGAAATCCAGACATTTTTCCTATCATCCAGTTAGAAGCAACTCTCTCTGTCACCGAAATGTGTATAGAAGGAAGGGTGGCAATGCCTCAGGAGTAAGCATGATGGAAATGTGTGTAACCTGCTCATTAAATTGTGCCTTGGGAATTGCTCAGGCACAGAACCCTATGCACAATTTTCATTTGAAGATGGAGGCCTGCTTTGAGGTTAATTTGATTATTTAATGCTCCTTTCATGATAGTTATCTCATGATCAGGCATTCCTTTTAATCATTGATCAAGTGTCAAACTGTTTCTCAAAAAGAAAGCAATTTTTTTGCAAAAAGGGATTTTGCTCCCCAAATCAAGTGGCTTTCATTGTATTTATCCTCTAAGGATTACCCTCTAAGGACTTGCTACAGGCTCCAGATAGCAATTCTATCAACCATAAGTACCTGAATCATTGGCTGCCCTAAAAATAACAATAACAATAATAATAATAACAGTAACAGATATATTTTGTTGCAATCTTTTATAGCCCAAAACTATTCTCTTTCTCTGAGTCCCACTCATAGCTAACATCATGCTTAGCACCTATATGTAAATTAGGACACAAATCCAAATACCTTATATGTTACCTCTAACATTCAAAAGAACCCACTAACAGTGTTCCTCTTAATACATTTCCCTTTCATTTGAAGGTAGGATGTCCAAATGCCCCACACTTTTGAATTCTTAGACTATACTAAGGTGGAAACCATGATTTTTGCCATGTATGTTTCCAAGATATCTAAGGTACTTCTCTTTACTTCTCTTTAGAGCTCCAGAACTCTGTTGTCATCCATGTAATAGAGCAAGGTTATGTCCCTTGGGAGAGGTAGCCAGGGTTTCTAAGAATGAAATTGTGACACAGTGAAGGAGAGTTACACCTCTAAAGCTGGATAGTAAGAATGTTTTACCAGCTTAAATCATTTCAGATATTTTCCATCTATGGAGATAGAGAAAAATAATTTGCCTGGCTGTGTAACAGGTACCAGAAACTAAATGTATCTACTACAGTAAATAAACTACATCTGAATTTAAAATTTCCATTTTATTTAGCTTGCTATACTATCATTTTCTAGTATCCAACCCTTGCACATTAACCAAAATGAAGGCTTAAATGGGAATATGGAAGGAATCAACACATCTGCACTTTCCAAATAGTTGACGGTGATATTCTCTGTAAATCCCTCAGACAGTAGAGTGGTGATGATGATGATGATGACAGCAACAAGTAACATTTACCAAGCGCTTAATATGTAACAGCTACCAATCTAAGCATGTTATATGTATTAGCTCCAGTGGCTTTGCTGATGACTAAATAGAGTAATAGAGAGGTCTCTAAGGACTATTACTGAGCCCTTCCTACAATAATATTATTTCCCACATTAGATGGGATCGTGTGGGTATTCTTCCATTTCCTGAGGAAATCTTGTCTGTTTGACAGTCTAAGATGGAGAAATAACCACTGATGGGGGCGGGGTGGAGACATTCCCAGAAATCCACTATGAAGCAATCTTTGGTTAATACTATTCAACTCTTGATCTTTGCTGTTGGTAATCTCTGGGTTGCCTCAGCTATTTGTATTCTTAGAGATTCTATTACCTCTCTAACAAATTTCCCACAATAAAATCCTTATAGTATAAATGTTCCTAAGGATTTCTGTTTTCCTGCTTAGACCATGACTAATACAAGACCAAATAATTGACTAAACCTTACCAAATCTTTCTGTAGATGAGACAATTTTTATTGTCATGGTGGCTCTTAAATCATTATGTTAACCACACCCAGCACTGGGTTTCTATTGGTCTCTGCCTCCTACTTATCAATAGCCACTCAAATCACGTGGACAAATTTCTTCTTCAGTGCCTTCAGAAAAAAGCCAATACAGTTTTGAAAGCTACTCGGAGATCCCATGTGAATTTATTTCTTAAGATCTTAATAAAGAAATTATATTCCAGAGCCACATTGTCAACATGGATGAGAATATTTTATATGATAAATTTATTTCAATATTTCTAACTCTCTAAGAGTTATACTAAGGAAATGTAATAAAGAGAATCATGCACATTTGCCTAAATAATTAAAGAGATATATTATTCTTTACCCCAGTGTCATGGAGATATCCATAACAGTTTTTATAATAAAGGAATTTATCTTTTCTTCTAGTTTTTAAGTTATTGGACTTAGAGATATTCACCAAATAGCTCATTCTATTGAAATTTTTGTAGATGGATCTTATCAATGAATTTAGCCAAATCTAAAAGTATGCCCTTCTTTACTTGGTCTACCATCCATAGGATCCACTCTCACACAATTTTTAGATATTTGTCAATATAAATTGTCAAAATCTTGCAATTCTTTTGGGGCATTAACTTTCGATTCTAAGGTTTGCACAGAGTTGGCAGTAGTTTACAGATCTGGGAATAGGAAGAGGTTTTGGAATGATGCAGGATACTGGCTTCCCCTTGTAAAATAATTCCTTAAGGTAAGATTACTACAGAACCCTCAAGCAAGGCAAAGATGACATCAAACAATAGGCTTGATTGTCTGCTTCAGCTGGTAAGGCAGACCCAAGGGGTTCAGAGGGCTAGGAGTACCCTCAGTTATCTAAATCCTCCTTATACCTCCCTCCTCTGAATTCTCCATGTTAAATGTTTGTCCAATTGTGCTAAAACTTTCACATAATGATTTGGGGAGGCTTTAACTTTAATTAAATTGTTATTTCTACAATCAACAGATTCTGTTTTCATTTGGCTCTTGGTAAGCCCAACCCTTGACTACAAGAGAAAAAAATAATTTAACAAAGTCATAGAATGCCTCTGTTTTTTGAACTAAGAATTGTGAAATTTAAGTCATTTTCTTTCATAGTGTTGTGAAGAATTGAGTTTCAGGCAGGAGATCCTTGGAGAAATGAGAGGAATATAGAATCAGTTACTTAACCAAGATGGGGGTATTAGAAGTGAAAATATTTATTTGGAGATGAGATTCTGCCAGTTCATGGCATATAGTCATGAATGTTTGTCATGATATCAATGGACAACAGTTATAAAGTGCCCGTTGAAGGAAAGACTAGGACCCAAGTAGCAAGAGGAAATCATGGACAGTTTAAAATAAGAAAATTATTAGCTCAAATTCCACAAAGGATTTAGGGGTCCTGGACAAGATTAAACAATGCACAACATTATAAAAGCAAGTGCTCCACAGTGAGATCATGATTATTAGGAAAAGAAGTGTCAGAGATCAAGATTGATTCAGAAAGGGGAGCCTTCCCCATTGTTGGGGAGGAGTGATGCTTACACTTCCAGAATTCAGTTACAAGCTTAAAATGGACTAATATTGGATTCTCTTTAATCTTGACAGGTGATATGTTTAAATCAGATATGATTAGAAATAGAAAAGTAATGTGCTATTCCTTATACAGTTTATAGCAGGTTTTTTTTTTAAATAATAAAAGAATTTCTCTTTTCTTCTAGCTGCCAATTATTGGAGGCATAAACCAAACAGCTCATTTTATTTCTGAAATTTTGTTTTGGTTCCCCCGTCTCAGAAAAAAAAAAAAGCAGACTAGCAGAGTCAAAGGTAGCCTATTTGACTATAAATAAAGTGTTTAAGGCTGCTTTTACACTTAATAAACATATTTCTTGTTTTACCTCTCACAACTTCATCTTCTGGTTTTGTAAAACACATAAGTAGGGAAGAAAACAGTGTTTTCAGAGTTCTCTCTCATCAACCAGGAAAAGACCTCCTCTGTCTACCCCTAATTGGGTATCCACTCTAAAGGGGAATGGGAGAATTGAAGCAGGACCAGTTAAATTGTTTCCAACATTATTGTGCACAAATTAAATCAGATTAAATGAGCTATAGGGTGTTTATTACAGTGTAATTTATGATACTCCATAATTGGAAATAATTTAAGTTCTTCCCTACAAGGTAGTTTGTCAACTATAACAAGTATATATAATTTAATGTTATTCAACCATTAAATTTATTTTTAGGGAAACGGTTTATTGACACAGATATAAAATAGCATAGAAATATAACTAAACCATCCTAAAATGCATTTTAAAAGAAAATATGTCAAAATATTGGTGCTGATTTTAGATGATGGAATTATTGTGCTTTTCAAATTTTCTCTACTTTTTAAAAACTTTTTGGAATACTTTTCTGAATACTCTGATAACAAGATTTGTGTCAAAAATATCAAGAGAAATCTGTAAATCAGAAAAAGCCATTTACCAAAAGAGGCCCGAGGAAATAAATTTGGTGCTCTATTAGTACAGTTTAGTATCAGTAAACAACAAAAAACAAAATAGGAAAAGCAGTATATAACCCACTCCCTTCTGATAAAGGTAAATGAAAGTCCAAAGAATTCCCAAACTTGGAAGTCATACATTTCAAGTCAATTCTTAGTCAAATCATATTGTTCAAAAAAATACAGTTTAATTCCCATTAAATTGCTTATTAAACAAAACAGCTGATCAATATTAAAAGACAAATGTAGTGAGAGAAAGCATTGAATCACTAAGTGTTGTAGTTTTAGAAAGGGGGGGAATGCCATTTCTTTGCTTAATGTTGCCTTAATTTAAAATAAGACTTTAGATTTTCTTAGATGTAAGGTACAAGTTGGCAAAAATATTGATTTGTTACCTACAATTAACTGTAATAAAACACAAAGATGGGGAGAGGAGCAAGATGGCAGAGGAGTAGGAGACCTAAATTTCATCTGGTCCCCAGGAATTCACTAGATAGGGATCAAACCATTCTGAACACCTATGAACTCATCAGGATATTGAAGAAAAGAATGACAGCAATTCTCTGAACAGAAAAGCAATCACTTTCTGGAAGGTAGGACATGCGGAGAAGTGAATCCGAGGTGATATTTGGGAAGATAGACGGTGGGGGATGGGGCCTCCGTCAGCTGATACTGGCAAGTGATAGAGCAGCAGAGCACAAAATCGGAACTTTTAGAAGTCTGCTCCGCTGAGGGACATTGCTCCAGCGGCTAAGCGGGGGGTGAAACCCTCTCTGGGACAGTTTGGTCTCAGGACCCTCAGGGTCACAGAAAGACCAGAGTGCCTGAGTGTGGCAGAGCTCCCAGGTATCAGAGCAGGGAAGCCGGCTGCAGAGACAGAGCTGAGGAGTGGGCTCTCAGCTCGGGGTTGCCATAAACCATGATACGCAGCACAGTTGGGCCACTGCTCTTCCAGCAGGGACCCAACAAGCGGCAGATCCAGGGAGACTCCCCTTCCTCCCCAGGGAGGAGCGGTGCAGGAGTGCACTGCAGTGATCTGGTGGGTTTGGAGACTCCACACAGGGTCCTGTGTGAGAGATAGAAATGCTCGGTCACAGGCTGGGTAAGCGTGGAGTGCGGCCAGAAACCAGGGAGATGGGAGTGATTGACTGTTATTCTCTGGGGGCTCACTGAGGAGTGGGGCCCCAAGTTCTTGGCTCCTCTGGGACTGAGATTGGGAGGCAGCGATTTTCACTCTTGTCTTCCAAAGCTGTAGGGAAAGCTTGCAGGGAACAAAAACTCCCGAGAACAAACCAGAGCAGATTACATAGCCTGGACCCAGCAAAGGCGGGGCAATTCTGCCTCTGGCAAAGACATTTGGGAAGCATGGCAATAGGCCCCTCCCCAAGAAGATCAACAAGAACAGCCAGCCAAGACCAAGTTTACCGATCAATGACAATGGCAAACTCCAGTGCTAGGGGAATACTGCACATAGAATTCGTGGCTTTTTTCCCATGATTCTTTAGTCTTTCAAAGTTAATTTTTTTTAAACTGCCTTTTTTTTTTAATTTTTCCTTTTCCCTTTTCCAACCAACATCTTATCAATCCCTTTTTTTAAAATATCTTTTTTATTTTTCATTTTTAGAGTCATATTCTATCCCTTTGTTAACCTTATTTTTGGTATATATATATAAAATTTGTTCTCTCTTTAAAATTTTGGGATACAGTTTCTTCTAACAGACCAAAATATACCCTAAATCTCTAGTGTATGGCTTTGTTCTAGTCTCCTGCTTGATCACATTCTCTCCCTTTTTTTTTTAAATCCTCTTCTTTGTTTTTTCAACCGACTTCTTATCCTATCAATTCCTTTTATAAAATCTTTTATAATTTTCATCTTTACAGTCATATTCCATCCTTTCATCATATTAACCTTTATTTTTGTACATATATAAGTTTTTCTTTCTTTAAAATTTTGGGAGACACTTTCTTCTAACAGACCAAAATATGCCCCAAATCTAGTGTGTGGCACTGATCTATGCACCAGCCTGATCATATTTGATCATATTCTGTTTTTGTTTTTGTTTTTGTTTGTTTGGTTTTATCTTTATCTTTTTCTTCTTTTTTCTTTCTTCTTTCTTTCCCTTTCTTTTCCCCCGGTTTCAGGGCTTTTCTGGTTTGTTTGGTGTATATTTTCTGGGGACATTGTTACCCTATTAGCAGTTTGTTCTCTCATTCATCTATTCTCCTCTGGACAAAATGACAAGACGGAAAAAAATCACCTCAACAAAAAGAACAAGAGGCAATACCGACTGCCAGGGACATAATAAATAAGTAAATTAGTAAGATGTCGGAACTAGAGTATAGAATGATGATTTTAAAGATACTAGCTGGGCTTGAAAAAAACATGGAAGCTATTAGAGAAACCGTTAGAGAAATAAAAGAACTAAAATCTAAGTCTATATCAAAAGGCTATTAATGATGGGCAATCAAAAATGGAGGCTCTAACTGCTGGGATAAATGAGGCAGAAGAAAGAATTAGTGACATAGAAGACCAAATGATGGAAAATAAAGAAGCTGAGGAAAAGAGAGATAAACAACTACAGGACCATGAGGGCAGAATTCTAGAGATAAGTGATACCATAAGATGAAACAATATTAGAATAATTGGGATTCAGGAGGAAGAAAGAAAGAGAAGGGGAAAAGGTATATTGGAGCAAATTATAGCAGAGAACTACCCTAATTTGAGGAAGGAAACAGGCATCAAAATCCAGGAGGCACAGAGAACCCCTCTCAAAATCAATAAAAATAGGTCAACACCCTGACATCTGATAGTAAAACTTATGAGTCTCAGAGACAAAGAGAAAATCCTGAAAGAAGCTCGGGAGAAGAGATCTGTAACCTACAATGGTAGAAACATTAGACTGGCAAAAGACTTATCCACAGAGACCTGGCAGGCTAGAAAGGCCTGGCATGATATATTCAGAGCACTAAATGAGAAAAATATGCAGCCAAGAATACTATATCCAGCTAAGCTGTCACTGAAAATAGAAGGAGAGATAAAAAGTTTCCAGGACAAACAAAAACTAAAGGAATTTGCAAACATGAAACCAGCCCTACAAGAAATATTGAAAGGGGTCCTCTAAGCACAGAGAGAGCCTAAAAGTAACAAAGACCAGAAATGAACAGAGACAATACACAGTAACAGTCACCTTACAGGCAATACAATGGCACTAAATTCCTATCTTTCAATAGTAACCCTGAATGTAAATGGGCTAAATGCCCCAATCCAAACACAGGCTCTCAGATTAGATGAAAAAACAAGACCCATCGATATGCTGCTTGCAAGAGACTCATTTTAGACCCAAAGACACTCCCAGATTGAAAGTGCAGGGGTGAAAAATCATTTACCGTGCTAATGGACAACCAAAAGAAAGCTGGGGTGGCAATACTTATATCAGACAAATTAGATTTTAAACCAAAGACTGTAATAAGAGATGAGGAAGGACACTATATCCTACTTAAAGGGTCTATCCAACAAGAAGATCTAACAATTGTAAATATCTATGCCCCTAACATGGGAGCAGCCAATTTTATAAGCCAATTAATAACAAAAGCAAAGAAACACATCAACAACAATACAGTCATAGTGTGGGACTTTAACACACCCCTCACTGAAATGGACAGATCATCTAAGCAAAAGATCGGCAAGGAAATAAAGACGTTAAATGACACACTGGACCAAATGGACTTCACAGATATATTCAGAACATTCCATCCCAAAGCAACAGAATACACATTCTTCTCGAGTGCCCATGGAACATTCTCCAGAATAGATCACATCCTAGGTCACAAATCAGGTCTCAAACAGTACCAAAAGATTGGGATCATTCCTGCATCTTTTCAGACCACAGTGCTTTGAAACTAGAACTCAATCACAAGAGGAAAGCTGGAAATAAATACATGGAGGCAAAGAGCATCCTACTAAAGAATGAAAGGGTCAACCAGGAAATTAAAGAAGGATTTAAAAAATTCATGGAAACAAATGAAAATGAGGACACAACTGTTCAAAATCTTTGGGATGCAGCAAAGGTAGTCCTAAGAGGAAAGTATATAGCAATACAAGCCTTTCTCAAGAAACAAGAAAGGTCTCAAATACACAACCTAACCCTACATCTAAAGGAGCTGGAGAGAGAACATCAAATAAAGCCTAAACTCTAAGGGAGAAGAGAAATAATAAAGATCAGAGCAGAAAACAATGAAATAGAAACCAAAAGAACAGTAGAACAGATCAACGAAACTAGGAGCTGGTTCTTTGAAAGAATTAATAAGATTGATAAACCCCTGGTCAGACTTATCAAAAAGAAAAGAGAAAGGACCCAAATAAATAAAATCATGAATGAAAGAGGAGAGATCACAAGCAACACCAAAGAAATACAAACAATTATAAGAACATATTATGAGCAACTATATGCCAGCAAATTAGATAATCTGGAAGAAATGGATGCATTCCTAGTGATGTATCAACTACCAAAACTGAACCAGGAAGAAATAGAAAACTTGAACAGACTATGGAAATTGAAGCAGTCATCAAAAATCTCCCAAAAAACAAAAGCCCAGGGCCAGATGGCTTCCCAGGGGAATCCTACCAAACATTTCAAGAAGAATTAATGCCTATTCTTTTGAAACTGTTCCAGAAAATAGAAATGGAAGGAAAACTTCCAAACTCGTTTTATGAGGCCACCATTACCTTGATCCCAAAACCAAAGAGCCATCAAAAAGGAGAATTACAGACCAATATCCTTGATGAACATGGATGCAAAAATTCTCACCAAAATACTAGCCAATAGGATCCAACAGTACATTAAAAGGATTATTCACCACGACCAAGTGGAATTTATCCCTGGGCTGCAAGGTTGGTTCAACATCCACAAATGAATCAATGTGATACAATACATTAATAAAAGAAAGAACAAGAACCATATGATCCTCTCAATAGATGTAGAAAAAGCATTTAACAAAGTACAGCATTCTTTCTGGATCAAAACTCTTCAGAGTATAGGCATAGAGGGTACATACCTCAAGATCATAAAAGCCATCTATGAGAAACCCACAGCCAATTTCATCCTCAATGGGGAAAAACAGAGCTTCCCCCCTAAGGTCAGGAACACGGCAGGGATGTCCACTATCACCACTGCTATTCAACATAGTAGTAGAAGTCCTAGCCACAGCAATCAGACAACAAATAGAAATAAAAGGCATCCGAGTTGGCAAAGAAGAAGTCAAACTCTCACTCTTTGCAGATGATATGATACTTTATGTGGAAAACGCAAAAGACTCCACCCCAAAACTGCTGGAACTCATACAGGAATTCAGTAAAGTGACAGGATATAAAATCAATGCATAGAAATCAGTGGCATTCCTATACACCCACAACAAGACAGAAGAAAGACAAATTAAGGAGTCTGTCCCCTTTACAACTGCACCCAAAACCATAAGATACCTAGGAATAAATCTAACCAAAGAGGCAGAGAATCCACACTCTGAAAAGTATAAAATACTCATGAAAGAAATTGAGGAAGACACAAAGAAATGGAAAAACTTTCCATGCTCATGGATTGGAGAACAAATATTAGAAGATGTCAATGCTACTTAGAGCAATCTACACATTCAATGCAATCCCTATCAAAATACTATCCACTTTTTCCAAAGAAATGGAACAAATCCTCCTAAAATTTCTATGGAACCAGAAAAGACCCTGAATAGCCCGAGGAATGGTGAAAAAGAAAAGCAAAGCTGACGGCATCACAATTTTGGACTTCAAGCTCTATTACAAAGCTGTCATCATCAAGACAGTATAGTCCTGGCACAAAAACAGACACATCAATCAATGGAACAGAATAGAGAGCCCAGAAATGGACCCTCAACTCTATGTTCAACTAATCTTCCACACAGCAGGAAAGAATGTCCAGTGGAAAAAAGGACAGTCTCTTCAACAAATGGTGATGGGAAAATTGGACAGCCACATGCAGAAGAATGAAACTGGACCATTTCCTTACACCACACACAAAAATAGACTCAAAATGGTTGAAAGACCTCAATGTGAGACAGGAGTCCATCAAAATCCTAAAGGAGAACACAGGCAGCAACCTCTTCGACCTCAGCCACAGCATCTTCTTCCTAGAAATATCGCCAAAACAAGGGAAGCAAGGGCAAAAATGAACTATTGGGACTTCATCAAGATAGAAAGCTTTTGCACAGCCAAGGAAACAGTCAACCAAACCAAAAGACAACCGACAGAATGGGAGAAGATATTTGCAAATGACATATCAGATAAAAGGCTAGTATCCAAAATCTATAAAGACCTTTTTAAACTCAACACCCAAAGAACAAATGATCCAATCAAGAAATGGGCAGAAGACATGAACAGACATTTTTGCAAAGAAGACATCCAAATGGCCAACACACACATGAAAAAGTGCTCAACATTGTTCGGCATCAGGGAAATCCAAATCAAAACCTCAATGAGATATCACCTCACACCAGTCAGAATGGCTAAAATTAACAAGTCAGGAAAGGACAGATGTTGGCAGAGATGCTGTGAAAGGGGAACCCTCCTACACTGTTGGTGGGAATGCAAGCTGGTGCAGCCACTCTGGAAAACAGTATGGAGGTTCCTCAAAAAGTTGAAAATAGAGCTACCATAGGATCCAGTAATTGCACTACTGGGTATTTACCCCAAAGATACAAATGTAGGGACCCGAAGGGGTACGTGCACCCCGATGTTTATAGCAGCAATGTCCACAATAGCCAAACTGTGGAAAGAGCCAAGATGTCCTTCGACAGTGAATGGATAAAGAAGAAGTGGTATACATATACAATGGAATATTATGCAGCCATCAAAAGGAATGAAATCTTGCCATTTGCAACTACGTGGATGGAAGTGGAAGGTATTATGCTGACGAAAATACATCAATCAGAGGAAGACGTGTATCATATGATCTCACTGATATGAGGAATTCTTAATCTCAGGAAACAAACTGAGGGTTGCTGGAGTGGTGGAGGGTGGGAGGGATGGGGTGGCTGGGTGATAGACATTGCAGAGGGTGTGTGCTATGGTGAGCGCTGTGAATTGTGTAAGACTGTTGAATCACAGACCTGTACCTCTGAAACAAATAATACATTATATGTTAAAAGAAAATAAAAAAGTAGAAGATAGCAAGAAGGGAAGAATGAAGGGGGGAAATCTGAGGGGGAGACGAACCATGAGAGACTATGGACTCTGAGAAAAAAAGTGCGGGTTCTAGAGGGGAGGCGGGTGGGGGGATGGGTTAGCCTGGTAATGGGTATTACAGAGGGCACGTACTACATGGAGCACTGGGTGTTATATGCAAACAACGAATCATGGAACACTACATCAAAAACTAATGATGTAATGTATGGTGATTAACATAACATAATAATTTTAAAAACCCCACAAAATAGTTCT
Organism: Halichoerus grypus; assembly: GCF_964656455.1. Taxonomy (NCBI): domain Eukaryota; kingdom Metazoa; phylum Chordata; class Mammalia; order Carnivora; family Phocidae; genus Halichoerus; species Halichoerus grypus. The sequence continues at coordinate 74,789,388 of NC_135717.1, read as the reverse complement.
TTATGTGAAGATTAAATGATTTTTCAAAAGTATAAATTGTGAAGATAATAAATTTTTCCATTAAACTAGTGGGGAAACAGTTCAAAACCCAGCTGGATGTTTCATTATTTTAATGACTTCCTGTTTTACTACATAACCCCGTCTTCATTTGGTATTGGCAGTTTGAGTCCCTGTTAAGGATTTAGGCTTACAGTGAAGCTTCTATAAACTTCCAGATATTTGTTATGCTGGCATGTAGGTCATTCTCCTTTAGGAATGATGAGGAGGCTGAAAAGCAGTTGCTCCAAGGGAAAGGAAAATTTTTCAAGCCCAAGCTGTCCAAGAATCATTGTGAAACAGACTGGGCTGCTGACTCAGGGTGTGACAGAGCCCGCTGAGCAGAAGCAAATCTACAAACCCTTTTGTCAGGTCTTTCGCAGCAGGTGTCACTAAAAGTCAATCCTGTGGGCCTCTAGTTCTAAGTCTTGAGCTCTAGAGGGGAGAGGAAAGGGGAAAAAGACCTAGAGCTTCACTCAAAGGAGAGATTGGGCTTTACTTTGCATATTTTCCTTCTTGCTTCCACCCCTGTATTTCCAATAGCATATTGATTTGGATTTATATTAATGATGTAGGAAAGACTTCAGGGTTCGAAGCCAAAGGCCAAGAAAGAATTCTTGAGACATCTTTGGTGCAAAAAGGTGTTTTTATTAAAGCACAGAGACAGGACCTGTGGACAGAAAGAGCTCCAATGGGGTCATGAGGGGTGGTGATTATATACCTTCAAGTTGGGAGGAGCTTAGGGATAGCTTAAGTATCTAAGGAATTTTGGAAGCAAGGTTTCCAGGACCTTGCGGGGCCTAGCTATTGTTGGGAAAAGGTCATTTATTACCTTCTAATAAAACCTTAGTCATGAGACCCTTCAGATGTATATCGGTGGGTCACATGCTTGTGGGATGATTGCCAATACATATCTTGGGGGATTTAGAGAAAAGGAAATTTCCAAAGGAATTATTATATGTTAAAGTAGACTTATAGGATCCTGGGGGGGGGGTGTCAGACTAAAATTCCCTGGCTGTTGAGTCCCTAGAGGAATGTCACTCTGTCTGTTTTAAGGACTTGTCAGTGGGCTGTAAGTAGTAAGGGAATTTAATAATTTTTCTTCTGCCTTTGTTTCTCACATCATTATCAAATCACAATTGTTATTGTTGTTATTTCTTTTCACACACAGTATGTGGCTTTATATTTATGTTCCTGGCCCAACAATGTGTAAAGATGTACTTAAAGTGACATAAATGCAGCTGATCATCATCTAACCACATGTCTACTGCGAGAAAAACTTGAAAGTAATTGAAAGAGGAGTCCATGCAAATACAGAAGGCATTAAGTATTTGTGTTTAAGATATATGTTAATTGAATGGCAATGTGACGAGCAGGGCAAGAACAACCCTTAGAAAAGAAATCTTACAAGAATAACTAAATTTCTTAGTCACTCAAAGAAAGATTTTACTTGGTTGGCCTTGGAAACCTCTAGGAGACTGTTTTCTCTGCAATGGAGATAATAGTACCTATTTCACGGGGGTGCTGTAATGATTTAATGAGCTAATACACGAAAAACTCGTAACAATACTAGCATATTCGTAGCTATGTAAAGGTAAGTTTAATATATTTTTATTGGTTGTTAATTTCCTTTTGAAAGCAGCAGTCTTTTTTTTTATGTTATGTTAATCACCATACATTACATCATCAGTTTTTGATGTAGTGTTCCATGATTCATTGTTTGCGTATAACACCCAGTACTCCATTCAGTACATGCCCTCTTTAATACCCATCACTAGGATAACCCATCCCCCCCCTCTCCCCTCTAGAACCCTCAGTTTGTTTCTCAGAGTCCAGAGTCTTTCATGGTTCATCTCCCCCTCCAATATACCCCCCTTCATTTTTCCCTTCCTACTATCTTCTTCTTCTTCTTTTTTTTTTTTTTTTAACATATAATGTATTATTTGTTTCAGAGGTAGAGGTCTGTGATTCAACAATCTTACACAATTCACAGCGCTCACCATAGCACACACCCTCCCTAATGTCTATCACCCAGCCACCCCATCCCTCTCACCTGCCACCACTCCAGCAACTCTCAGTTTGTTTCCTGAGATTAAGAATTCCTCATATCAGTGAGATCATATGGTACATGTCTTTCTCTGATTGACTTATTTCCCTCAGCATAATACCCTCCAGTTCCACCGACGTAGCAAATGGCAAGATTTCATTCCTTATGATGACTGCATAATATTCCATTGTACCACACCTTCTTTATCCATTCATCTGCTCCCATATTAGGGGCATAGATATTTACAATTGTTAGATCTTCTTGTTGGGTAGACCCTTTAAGTAGGATATAGTGTCCTTTCTCATCTCTTATTACAGTCTTTGGTTTAAAATCTAATTTGTCTGATATAAGGATTTCCACCCCAGCTCTCTTTTGGTCTCCATTAGCATGATAAATAGTTTTCCACCCTCTCACTTTCAATCTGGGAGTGTCTTTGGGTCTAAAATGAGTCTCTTGTAGACAGCATATCGATGGGTCTTGTTTTTTTTTATTCAATCTGATAGCCTGTGTCTTTTGATTGGGGCATTTAGCCCATTTACATTTAGGGTAACTATTGAAATATATGAATTTAGTGCCATTGTATTGCCTGTAAGGTGACTGTTACTGAATATTGTCTGTGTTCCTTTCTGGTCTGTCACTTTTAGGCTCTCTCTTTGCTTAGAGGACCCCTTTAATATTTCTTGTAGGGCTGGTTTCGTATTTACAAATTCCTTTAGTTTTTGTTTGTCCTGGAAACTTTTTATCTCTGCTTCTATTTTCAATGACAGCCTAGCTGGATATAGTTTTCTTGGCTGCATATTTCTCTCATTTAGTGCTCTGAATATATCATGCCAGTCCTTTCCAGCCTGCCAGGTCTCTGCAGTTAGGTCTGTTGTCAATCTAATGTTTCCATCATTGTAGGTTACAGGTCTCTTGTCCTGAGAAAGCAGCAGTTTTTTCTCACAGGAACATTCCCCATGAGGATCTTCAAAGTGACCATTGACATCTGCTATCAGTTGTCTCTTTTTCTCTCAATATATACTATAAAGCTGTTTCTTAATTTAGCAATTTTATTTATTCCTTCCTGAAATGAAAGAGTATGTATCACCTCCTAAACTACTTCCCAAACCAATGTTTTCTGCATTGGTTACTCCATAATTTTAAGTAACATACATTTAACTATATCTTTTCCAAGTATACATAGTTTCTGCTTTGTAAGAGGAAAATATTAATGACTTTATTCTTCCACTCCACTCTTCTCCATATATTCCATTTCCCAAATTTAGTCATTTGTGCCTTTTATTTTATAGTTTTTAGGGTTTGTAAACACTTATCAGGAGCCTAAATTGGTCACTATTGATAATACTTTTAAAAATGGAAAGCATAATAAGTAAGGCACATGATCTCTATTAATCCATAAGCCTTACTCACCATTTTTAATATATGATCTCTCCTCTACTCATTGATATTTCATTTTCTGCCTGGATATTGAGAATGTATGCATTCATATTTGTTGATTTAAATTATGTTGGGTAACCCAAAATAGGTACTTTGCCCCTGCAGTGACAAACAAGCAGTAAGATAAAACATTTCCTTTCTTGCCCAGATTTTGTTTTTCCTGATGTTTCCTTAATGTTTCTTTAGCATTTGCTCACTTCCCCCCCAATTTCTCCTTTCCCAAGTTTTCTCCCTCAACTTCTTTCCTTCCCAGTGTCCTTTGTCCATAAGAGTTGTGCTTTCTAGTCTGCTCTGAAACTGTAATCCTAAAACTTCCCTTTTCCTCTGGATCAGGTATGCTCTTTCCTAGGTTCCTGATCTTCCTCCTTGTTTCAATACCTCATTTTTCTGGATTATCAACATACAGAATAATTCCTAAGAAGTGACGCAAGGAAAACAAACTTTCAGGCTTCTTGTAAAAGTCAAAATGCTTTTATATGGCCAACTATATAATTAGGGTGAAAATAAATTGCCACAGAATTTGAAAACATTACCTCATTATATTCTAATATCTAGCTCTGCAGATGCCTAATGTTGATGTCCCATGCCAATCTGATTTTTATTCCTTTGTACAGCTCCCTCATCCTTTCTGAATGTGTCTAAGATCTGCTTTTTAATTTGAATTTTACAACTATGTTCTGAATATGGGTACTTTTCACTTCTTGATTGTCATTGCATTGGCCCTTTCAATCTGAGACTGGTGTCCTTTAACTATGGCCAACTCAAAACTTTTTATTTATTTGGTGATTTCTTATTCTCCATTTTTCCTAGTCTTTCTTTATGGAATAACCATTTGCTAGATGACTGAATTTCCAGACAGATTATCAATGTAACTCATTTTTCTCCAATAGCATTGTCTACTTAGACTTTTGTTTTGTGTTGTTTTACTTTAATGAATAATTCCTTAAATTTATCCTTCAACCATTTGATGGACTTTATTTTGCAGTCATAATTTCGTGAGCTATTTCCAATTTGCTATTTCTTCTGATTAGTCTTTCATTTTGTGGTTGTGACATTTCCTCAAATGTCTCTGATAACATTTTTTTTTAAGTTCCCTGAATCGTGTCAGTTAAATTTTTCTGTTTATTTATCTAAACCTTTCTTTTTCATGGTGCATATTCTATCTTTCCAAATTTCCAGCAGCCGTTTTTCTTGTCCATTTATATTTAAGACAATGGTGATGCTGACTGTGAGCTTGTGTCCACACTCAGACACTGCTGCACCCTGATAGTTTGGGAAATGTTGTTTATTCTGAGACAACAAATTTGAGAATACAGAGGGCTTTGGTCTGGAGTACTTGCACCAATACTGTCTTAGATCCCTCCAAAAGATGCCTTTGGACAAGAAACTTTTATGTTTGTGTTTTTTATTTACTGAGAAAACCATTCTGTCTCTATTACAGTGCAGGATCACCTTTATCATAAATTATGGGATATATCTATATCTGTATATCTATTTGGGCACTATTATTTTACATTAGCGTATTTCTTTTTCTTTCATTCATTCATCTCCTTTTCTTTTGTTTTGTGGTAATAATTGTATCACTCCATCTTACTTTACCTTAGTGTTCATCTTGATATATTGTGGTAAATTCCTCCATTTTTATTTTTTTTCTCTTGATATCATGTAGTACAACTCCTCCATTTTTATTCTTTTCCTCAGATTGTCTTGACTATTTATTTTCAATCTGTTGCATTTCTTTTAGATTTTAGAATTAGCTTTTCAATTTTCACTATTATATCTCCTGTTATCTTGTTTACAATTGCATTAAATTCACATTGTACTTTGGAACTACATAACACCTTTATAATATTTAGTTTTCTGAAACATGAGCAGGTTTTATTTAATTTCTCTTGATAATGTACATTTTTTAGACTAGTGTGTATAGTTCTCCAAGTTTTCTTCTGACGGTCTGTTGGGTCATTTCCTTATCAAGATGCTGTGAGAAATTCTAATCTGCTTCTCAGATTTTTTTGTTGTTGCTTTGCTTTTTGTTTTTTAATTTTATACTTTTGCACTGTACAGACTCAGAATTTCACAAATATCTTGCTGTCAAAACTCATCATTTGATCGAGGCCCCATAAATCTCCAAGATTAACATGTGGACATTGTGTGACTGCTGAAATTTCTGTTGGTTTTTCTTTTCCCAATGAGTTCCATCTTCTGATGTTTAATTCCAGATTCTGAGCCTCTAGTTATTTAAAATCAGGAAGTGCTCCCAGGGAAAACAACTTCAGATAATGATACAGGATCACAATTCTCTCTAGGACTTTCAGTTATTGTCTGTGCATCCTTAGCTATTCTTCCACCTAGTGAATCTTTGTTTCATCTGCATCTTTAGGCATTCTTATTTACAGAAGTTTTGTCTTAACTCTTTATCCTCTAGAAGTGGTGAGAGAAGAAAGTCAGCCATGTGTTGACATTGAGTCCTCCAAATTTTATTACTAGTCCCTCATAATCACCAATAGCTTTGCTGGTTTCTCGGTAGCAGTCTCTGTTTGGACCAAGCTCAGAACCTGAACCCAGAGCTGTAAGTAGACCTAAAGAAAGAGCAACCTCTGGCTACCTTGACAGTCCTGTTATCTAACATTTTTTTTTTCCTTTAGAATGGCCAGAATGATGAATCTCTGATAAATTTTTGCCCTCTTAGAAGTATTTTTCAATAACAATTCTCAGCTTCTTGCCTTATACAAAAAAATGGCAAATGTCTGAAGATTAAAAAAAAAAGTATTAAATATCAGTTCATTTTTCTTTAGTTCTTTTTTTCCCGGCTCTCAAATCTTAACTGCCTCTGAAACAGACTTCCACAGGGTCCATAGTATCTAACTTCTTTGGCAGGACAAATATTTATTTATGGGGCCCATTGAAAAATGAACAGAAGGAACCCCTTGTTTAAAAAATATTAACACCAACCGAACTTAACTTAGTGCAGAGGCTTTCAAATGTGGGGTCCTATGCAACAACACAGATTGCACCCCTTGCCCCTGGGCCTGGTCACTGGATTCGGGAAAGACCGAGAAGCAGACTAAATAAATCTACTTTAACTCTCCTTCTTGTCATTATTTTTTTAATTGTAACTCATTGAAGAGGTACAAGATATCTCATATATTTGCAAAAACATTATTTATTTTTCCCTTTAATGCCAGTATATATCTACGTTTCAATTTTATTTTTTGTAAGAATGGAGCTGTTGATTAAAGTGAGCAAACACAAGTTTTTAATATCATGTTTGGAAAGATTTATATTAGGTACTGTCATCTTTACCTGTTAACTGAGAAAGTATTAAAAGTGTTAGTCCCCAGAAGAATGGAAATGAAATATTCAAAATATTAAAATGTGCAGCTATGAAATTATGCACATACGACAGAACATCAGAGACATCTGTGTCTCATCAAATCTTTGCCTTGCTCTGAAAGAACCTCCATAGTAATTTCTCTAATTTTTGGTTACAGTTGTCCACATTTTGTGGGCTGCTAATGTCAGCCTTCTGACTACAGATGCCTCATGCTTTTAACAATTCTGACAGAGGTCTCCACTGAGCAAGCATTAAATTGCACTAATCTGTGAAATAATAAGATGTGCTAAATGGCACACAGCGTGACATTTGCATAATTCTTTGAAATGCTTCATGACTCTTAAAAATCTTAATGGAAAACTTCTCATGTTACCATATTAGGGTTTTCTCCATATTTGCCTTAAGCATGGGAACTGTAGCTTCCTAGTATAAAGACCTTCAGGACCCATTTTCAGAAATCATGTGCCATTGAAAACATAACAAAAACCTTCACGAGCTTATAAAAATAAGACTAGTTAGAGAGGACCTGAGGCTAATGTTACTCATATGATTTCAACACTATAGTTTAGTAGTCCCTGAATTTATCACAATGAAATAAACACAAGGAGGCTTTTTATCCCTAATAACTAAAAAGCCTTGTGTTTATTATCACAATGTAAAACTTAGTGCTTAACTATTGTAAATTAAATAATCCATGCCTCTTGTGAAAGCCCTAATCAAACAGGTCTAGGAGAAAGCAATAACCACCTCATCTGTGGATCCTGGGGTAATGGTTGTTTCTTTGTATCACTGAGGATTGTCAAGAACAGAGTAGGTGAGTGGGGGGATGGGGTAACTGGATAATGGGCATTAAGGAAGGCACTTGATGGAATGAATACTGGGTGTTATATGCAATTGATGAATCTCTAAATTCTACCTCCAAAACTAATAATACACTATGTTAATTAAATTGAATTAAAAAAAAAAAAACAGAGTAGAGAATTGCCTTGGATTCACCTACTTACTCAGGCAATTTTTTCTCTATCACAGAAAATCATGAAATCACCTTAACCATGAGTATCTTCAAAAACCAAATCCTAGTCCTCTTAGCACATGAGATCTAAAACTGTTGATAGAAAATAAAGTGTCTGCTATGCACTGGTATAGAATTAAACAAAGATCAGGAATTCTATACTGTATTTTCTTAGCTTTACTCAGTACATTAAAACTTCTTTGGCTGGGATATAGGAGTGTATATAAGTATATATCTAGACATTTGAATTGATACATGCAGAAATGTATCTTATAAACTAAAAGCAAATTATTTTTATGAAATCTATGATATTTCCCTATATTGACTTAGTAATAATAAGATTTGTCAAAGTTTAGTTGACCATACAGTTCAGGGTCCATTTCTGGGCTGTCTATTCTGTTCCATTGATCAATATGTCTGTTTTTGTGCCAGGACTATGCTGTCTTGATGATCACAGCTTTGTAATACAGCTTGAAGTAAGGTATCATTATGCCCCCAACTTTGCTTTTCTTTTTCAACATTTCCTTGGTGACTCGGGGTCTTTTATGGTTCCATACAAATTTTAGGATTGTTTGTTCCAGCTCTTTGAAAAATGCCAATGTTATTTTGATAGGGATTGCACTGAATGTGTAGATTGCTCTGGACAGCATAGACATTTTCACAATGGTTATTCTTCCAATCCAGGAGCATGGAATATTTTTCCATCTCTTTGTGTCTTCTTCAATTTCTTTCACAAGTGTTCTGTAGTTTCTAGAGTATAGAACCTTTACCTCTTTGGTTAGGTGTATTCCTAGGTATCTTATGGCTTTGTTGCTATTGTAAATGGAATCAATTCCTTAATTTCTTTCTTCAGTCACATTGTTAGTGTATAGAAATGCCACTGATTTTTGTGCATTGATTTTGTATGCTGCCACATTGCTGAATTGCTGAATGAGTTCTAGTAATTTGGGGATGGAGTCTTTTGGGTTTTCCACGTAAAGTATCATGTCATGTGCGAAGAGAGAGAGTTTGACTTCTTCTTTGCCAATTTGAATGCATTGTATTTCTTTTTGTTGTCTGATTGCTGAGGCTAGGACTTCTAATATTATGCTCAACAATAGTCCTCCCAAATTTTTCCTTGTGGTTGAATTGCAGTTTCAAAGCATTGCGGTCTGAAAATATGCAGGGAATAATCTCAACCTTTTGGTATCAGTTTTTTGGTGTCAGATTTTTGACCCTGTATGTGATTTATTCTGGAGAATGTTCCATGTGCACTTGAGAAGAATTCTGTTGTTGTAGGATGGAATGTTCTGTATATGTCTGTGAAGTCCATCTGGTCCAATGTGTCTTTCTAAGCTCTTGTTTTTTTGTTAATCTTCTGCTTAGATGATCTGTCCATTGTTGTGAGTGGAGTGTTGAGGTCTCCTATATTTAATAATATTTAATAATATATTTAATAACAATTAATGTATTATTATCAATATATTTTTTTTTATTTTAGTTGTTAATTGGTTTATATAATTGGCTGCTCCCATATTGGGGGCATAGATATTTACAATTGTTAGATCTTCTTGTTGGATAGACCCTTTAACTATTATATAGTGTCCCTCTACATCTCTTACTATGATCTTTGGTTTAAAATCTAATTAGTCTGATATGACAATTGCTACCCCAGCTTTCTTTTGAGGTCCATTGGCATGGTAGATAGTTCTCCATCCCCTCACTTTCAATCTGGAGGTGTCTTTAGGTTCAAAATGAGTCTCTTGTAGAAAGCATATGGATGGGTCCTGCTATTTTAACCAATCTGATACCGTGTGTCTTTTGACTGGAGTAATCAGTCTATTTACATTCAGAGTAACCATTGAAAGATATGAATTTAGTGCCATTGAGAAGCAAAGTCCCTGTTTCTGTAGATTGTCTCTGTTACTTTCTTGTCTATAATTCTCTTAAGGTCTCTGCTTACAAGATCCCCCTTAATATTTCTTGCAGGGCTGGCTTGGTGGTCACATATTCTTTTGTTTCTGCCTGTCCTGGAAACTCTTTATCTCTCCATCTGTTCTGAATGACAGCCTTGCCAGATAGCGTATTCTTGACTGCATGTTCTTCTCCTTTAGTGCCCTGAATATGTCTTTCCAGCCCTTTCTGGTTTGCCAGGTTTCTGCAGATAGGTGTGATGTTATTCTGATGATTCTCCCTCCATATGTAAGGAAACTCCTCTCCCTGGCTATTCTCAGGATAATTTCTTTGGTTCTAAGATTTGCAAGCTTCACTATTATATGTCAGGGTGTTGATCTATTTTTATTGATTTTGGGAAGAGTTCTCTCTGCCTCTTGGACATGAATGCTTGTTTTCTTCCCCAGATTAAAGAAGTTCTCAGCTCTGATTTGCTCAAATATGCTTTCTGTCCCTCTCACTCTCCATGCCCTTGTGGATCCCAATAATTCTGACATTGGAATGTTTCATGGCATCATTAATCTCTCCAAGCCTTTTATCATGGGCTTTAGTTGTCTATCTCTGTTTTCCTCAACTTCCTTCCTTTCCATCAGCTTGTCTTCTAGATCACATTCTCTCTTCTGCCTCATTGACCCTAGCTGTTAGAGTATCCAGTTTAGACTGCCTCTCATTTATAGCATTTTTTTTCATTCGTAGCATTTTAAGTTCAGCCTGATTAGCTCTCATTTCTGGTCTTAGAGATTCTATATTGTCACTAATGCTTTTTTAAAGCCTAGGTATTAAGTTTATGATTGCTATCCTGAATTCTATCTCTGTCGTCTTACTTATACCCATATAGATTAGCTCTGTGGCAGAGAACATTGCCTCTGGCTCTTTGTTCTGTGAGTTCCTCCTTCTAGTCATTCTGTCCAAAGAACGATGGGTGAGTGAATGAACAGAGTCCAAAATATCAACCATGACCCAAGCAAGATGGATCCTTGAAAAATCTAAAATAAAACAAAAAGCAACTGTGAAATATAAGTTGGTACAATAAACATCTAGTTGAAATGGGATGAAGGTAAAAAGAAAAAAGAGAGAAAAAGCATAAGAAAAAAAAGAAAAGGAGAATATTATCTGAAAAGTAAATGAGTCATGAGGCAACACCTGGAGCTCCATATACTATTTTCCTCTGGCGTTGGGATTTTACAGTTTTGTGAGATCCATAGGATTGTTGTACACCTATTCTTCTAGTCTGTCTTCTGGGGGGAGAGGCCAGCTGTGCTGTTTCTCAGGTAACCCTGCCTGGGCGGAGTTGCCCCATCCCCTGTCAGGGGGATGGGCTCAGTGTACCTGGTCTTTTGTGTGGCTTTTTTTCCCTGGAGACTTTCCTGTCCTCTTCAGAGGATCAGAGCAAAAATGGCTGTGCCCAAACTTCTGGCCCGAGCAGAAAATTTGCAGTCTTCCCTCTTTAATAAACCCTCCAGTACAAACAGTCTGCGCTTCTCTATGGGCCAAAAAACCACAGCCTCCCACAGTGCATGCCCATGCAAATCTCTGAGGTAGTCCCAGGGGCCCAGGCATGCCACTGCCCTTTGTAACTCTAAAACCACAAGTGGCTGTGGGCTTGCGCTTCCACCCAAAGCTCCTGGATCATGTCTGGGTGACACCCTAATGTCCTTTCTGGGCCGCTACCACAACGCGAGCTTTTGCCCAGTCCTGGGTGCAGCTGTTTCACCCCAGGTTCCAGTCCTTTATAGGCTGCTTAGGAAAAGGTTGATTACCAACCAGACTGGCTCAAGGTTTATGGCAACCTGAGCTGAGAGTGCCCTCCTGGACTTGCTGACCATATGTTGCTTCCAGGCTCCACTGCTCAGGCACTCTACTGGTTCAGACACCCCTGTTGGCTCTGTGACTCCTCAGATTCCAAGACCACAATGCCCCACCTAGAATTCTGCCTTTTCATTTCCAGAGCCCTTTCAGAGAGGGATGTCTCTCACTAGAGCAGATTTCTAAGGGTTCCAATTTTGCACTCTGGTGTTATATCACTTTCCAGGAGCCAGCTTATGGAGGCTCCCTCCCCCTTCTGTTTATCTTCTGATATCTCCCCACAGATTCATGACTCTGCACATCCTACCTTGTGAAAAGCAGTCTCTTTTCTGCTTTTAGAGATCCAGATATATATTCTTACATCTCAGGCTGATTTGTGGGTGTTCAAAATGGTTTGATAGCTATCCAGCTAAATTCAGGGGACCAGTTGAAGTAGGGTCCCCTACTCCTCTGCCATCTTGCTTCTTCCTCCTCCTCAATTATTTATTTTCAAGGCACAAGTCCTCCTGAGCACATCACAGTTATTTAAATACACATCACTGATCATCATGCTAAATTTCTGGTTGATTGTTAAACTTAAATTGTGCCAAATCAATAATATTTTACATCAAAACCTTCACATTAGCTTTCCTTTTATGCAATCCATGGTTCACCCTTAAATGATATACTTTTATCATTGCCATTTTCTTGTAATTACATTGACATGCTTTATTATAAGCATATATTTAATTTACAGAAGAAATAAAATCCCCATACAAATGAACACCTCAATTCATATTTCTATTATGTCTACACTTCTTTTATATTACAACTCTTTTTGTGAACAATTTATACTAACATTTCTTTTGAGGATTATTATGAGTTCATGCTCTTTTAAAAATTCAACTTTTCTAATTAATTATTATATCAACAAAATATTATGTCATTATCAAATAAAACATAATAGAACTATTACTCTTTATTATTTTATTTTCAGACTGTTAAAAAATGACTATTAGGACAGTCTTTAATTGACACTTTTCTATACTTCCCCCTGAAATTTTCAAAGTCCCTTTCATGTTTTATAACAAAATGTTTCAGATTTAGGGTAATTTTTTCACTTCAAAACAAGGAATTAACTAGCTTCAAGGAGTCTGAGTTTCTTTTAATGGAGTATAGCATTAGAATTGATATCTAGGGTTAGGGTTGCACATAAAAAATAACATTGATTAAAAATTCTCCTGTTGGTGTTGACAGAGATTGAAAAATACTGCATTTTTGAGTTCACATTTATTTTTTCCAATTTACCATGTATTTGTATACCCTTACTGCTTCTAGAGTACAGATATTGCCATTGATTGCTGTTCTACTGTAATGATACTTTGCTTTATAGTAGTCAATGCTACAGTGTAATTAAAGATACAATTAAATGATTTGTTAAATTTATGGGTTTTTTTTTCTACTTTCTGGCTAATAATGACCTCACTGCTTTTTTTTGCAAAGTAATGAAGCAACAATATCTGGTGATTTGATTTTTTTTGTGAATGACAGATATAATTCCTCTATATTAAAAATTGTACAAATAAGTGCAAAGCAAAATAATATTTGATTGGGCTCAGTGTGAGCGCTGTTCTCATTGACACAGTAGCTTGTTGTGCACATGACAATGTGTATTTATTGCCGCAAGAAGAAGGGTGCTAGAAGGTCCAGGCAGTAATGTGCAGATATGTGTAGTACTCTATTTCAACTTCTCTTATGGACCATCTTCCTTTATGATCACACAACTGTTGAAGACAATAGATATCAAGAACATAGAATCATTATTTTTGATCTCTGGCTACCAGAACACATAGAAACAAATCTCCAACCACCAGATTTTATAGTGATGATATGAGTAATGTCTGGATATATAGATGACTTATAACAGTTTGGGCCAAACCAGGTACAAACCAAACTTCCTAATTTAGCAAATAAATGGAACATTGAAGAGTTGATTTTTACTGAAAATATGAACATACGAATGTGTCTTTGCATCATAATTTTGGAAAGTTTTGAAATGCTGGGGTATATTAGGAATATAAATATCTGCTTTCAATAATTACAAATTCAGAGCTCAAGAAAAGATAACATACAAAACTGCCCTTCATATGCCATGAATATATGCACACAGATATCTGATAAATTAAGAATAATAAACTGTATACTGTGTATAACTTTGCACTGTATAGTGAGAAACTGGCCTTTAAAATTTTGATGACACAATTTCATAAGATAGTTTGAAATGGTGCAAAGCTTCTCAAGTGACAGTTTGAGATCTAGATTAAAACTGGATAATTACCTTTGTTTCCTAAGTGCATCTATTTTTTTTTTTTTTATTTGACAGAGAGAGACACAGCGAGAGAGGGAACACAAGCAGGGGGAGTGGGAGAGGGAGAAGCAGGCTTCCCGCGGAGCAGGGAGCCCGATGCGGGACTCGATCCCAGGACCCTGGGATCATGACCTGAGCCGAAGGCAGACGCTTAACGACTGAGCCACCCAGGCGCCCCTAAGTGCATCTATTTTTAACTCTTAACTAGACTATGTGTAGTGCCTCTGTGTGATTTTTCTGAACATAATTTCGTATGTTTACATTCTTATTTAAAGTTCCAAAAAATAAAATGAAATTAGTTTTTATTTGATTTGGGATTGATTTAGTATAAAGTTTACCCCTTTATTTTTCTCTTGTCTGAAAAATGATTGCTTTGAAAATCTACTCCATGGAAGAATGTTTGAGTAACACTAGCTTTTAAAAAGTTTGTGCATCTGAAAGGAAATATAATTTTATTAAATTTTCAAATATGTTTTCCTCTCATTTTTTTCCTCTTTTCAATGTTTCATTTTTTCCTAGATGTCCCATTTGTGTTCCTTTCCATTTGCATGAATTATCTATCAGTTAACAGAAACTTAAGAGGCAGTCAAAACAAAATGTTGATTTTTTTTTAGGTTTTAAAGATAATGAAATAGAAGGAAAAAAAAGAGTTACATCCCAGAGCATATATTATACTGAGAGAAACAAAAAGTTCTTGGATATGTCTTACTATAATAAAGTATTTGATAGAGCTTCTGAGACCTTATTGTTATAAACAACTAAAATAATATCCTTAAAAATAAAATTTGCTGGGTGCCTGGGTGGCTCAGTCATTAAGCTTCTGCCTTCGGCTCAGGTCATGATCCCAGGGTCCTGGGATCGAGTCCCACATCGGGCTCCCTGCTCGGCAGGAAGCCTGCTTTTCCGTCTCCCACTCTCCCTGCTTGTGTTCCCTCTCTCGCTGTCTTTCACTCTGTTAAAAAATAAATAAATTCTTTAAAAAATAATAATAAAATTTGCAGAGTTAAGCAATAGGGAAAAAGTACTTCCATCTTCTCTACTCATCTTTTTGCACACACACACACACGCACACACACACACACACACACACCTTAGACTATAATTTAGTAATAGCACTACAGAAGAAAAGCAATGTATATAGAAATAAGATCCTGACAAATAATTGCATTTCTGTTTAGTCATAGATTTGGATGACTATGCTGTATATATATTCCTTCAAGTGTTTCTCTTATGGATGTTAGAACATGAGTCCAATGTGTGAACTAAAACACCCACCTATTTGAATTAAACACTTGTGTAGGAAGAGCTAATATGACAGCTGCAGAGATGCACTTTGCACATTTCAGAGGTCACAGTGTAATAGGAAGCTAAAAGTTAAATCAAAAGAGTTGGTTTGACTTAGCAATTCTCAACCAAAATAAAATTACAAAGAGATTAGAACATATTCCACCAGTCTTTCAGATATAAGCTACAAGAATTTTTTATCTTATATCCAACCACTTCACAGAAAAAAGCCATTTTTTTATGGCATAGAAAGAAATAATACATTTGAAAGCCAAAATGTTGATACCAGTTTAAGGATTCTAAAATACATTTTAAAGTATGACAATACTTTGAGGACGACAATATTTATGTAAATATTCTTATCTTTAAATCTTTTCTATAATAGTTTTGTCAACATTCATTTTATATTAATAATTTTACATCAATATTCATCTTTCCCCAATTTTAAAATTAGCTGAAGTTCATTTTTGCTTTAAAATATGTATTTCAAATTTAATTCCATATAAAATACCAATTTCATTCTCATGTTTTCCTTAGCAAGCAAATATCTAACCTCTTAATTCTTTGCCAAGACTCGATCTCAAAATATTATATTTAAAAGACACATAAAGAACACAAACTTGTTCAAACTCTCAGAATATTGGAACCTGAAACTCTGAAAAAGCCTTTAACTAAAACCAATGAACTTTTCAGAGCTGTTGAGAAATGACCAGAGGGGCCAATTAACTATTGCACAATTGGAATGTTCCTGATGCTTTGTCAATAATTTATAAGATGGAGAGGGCACAGGGGTCACTGTCATTGAGGGGAAGTCAAAATTAAAATGTTTGTCTTATATATTGTTCTCTAAAAAGCCAGAGGATACTTTTTTCCAGAGGAAATTCATTTTTATATAAAACAGACAATAAATTGTGCTTTATCAAAAACTAAAATTGTATAGTAGCCATGAATTGTTTTTGCATACAATCTTTCTTACCTGCTTTAGATTTCAAATCCCTGGTAGCTAATGCAAACATATTGATTTAATTTTTATTCTCTATTGGCATTTCTATGTATTCTTAGAATTCTACTAATTCCAATTGCTTCATTTCCTGAAAGAGAAGTATAACTAATCATTTTTCTTTCTTTACTCATTAATATAAATAAGTTTTGTAACTAAAATATTACCCATCTACCTTTGTGTCTAGCTTCAAATTACCTATTAGTCACAAAGGTATATGGATCCTTTAGTCCATTTAAAGAGAATGGATATCCTGAAATTGAGATTACTATAACTAGCAGGACAACATTCAACTCAATTCTCAAACTTTGTGACACTATGAGAATTATATGGAGCTGTCATTATTCAGTAAGTTCATTAAAATATGATAAATCTAAAATATGGCTATCGTTTTAAAAATTAAGCTGAGAGTAAATGCATAATAACAAAATACATTAGTTTTGTAAAATTTTTGGATTTAGGAACTTTTTATAGGTAGTAGTTTAGAGTCAGGAGAATTCTAAAGACTTGTGAGTCATGAGAGTCATGAGTTAACTAAAATTAGACCTTAATGAAAAGGTAGAGTGGAAGCAAGTGAAAACAGAGATGAAGCTAAAGATGATTCAGTAAAACTGATCACTCCATTTATGTAATCTTCATCAAAAATACTTCACCTTTCACAATATATACATATACCAAATCATCATGGTGTACACTTTAAATATCTTACAATTTTATTGTCAATTATACCTCAATAAAGTTGGAAAATAATATCAAATAAAAATAGAAAAATAAAAGAAAGAATGCTTTACCACACAAAAGTCATCAGAAAACTCAAATGAGCATAAAATTCTTGAGATGAAAATAAATTTACTGAATTAGAATCCAGAAGAATAAAAAAGATTTTCCCTAGCTTTTGAACAGAATTAACATTAACAATTTCTTTCTAGTTCTTTCTTAAGTTCAAAGTGTACTCCTTCATGGGGAGGAATGGAGATAAAGAAATGAAAAAAATGGTAGCAAATAGTAAATAATAAAATTGTATTCAGGGACAAGTAAAGGATACAGATCAGTATACTTAGACACTCAGAAAAAAATAATATAGCTCATAAACTTTATTAAATAGCTTCTGAACTGTACCAGAGTCATCCCAGCACCCAGAAATTTCTAGCACTAAGGAGCATGGTCCTGGGTCTTCTATATGTTGGGAAGAAGCCACTCCATTCCACGATTCTACACCCTTTCCTTTGAATTCAGCTAACCATGGGTCTACCCTTTTTCTTTTCCTACATTCACCCATATTCTTTGGGCAGTCCCATCCTACCCCCTTGCCTTTGATTGACACTTAAAGACTCTGAAACCTATTTCTGACTCAAACCCATCAAGGTTGACTCACTTATTCATCTTTTTCTATGGCAAATTGTGCTTATATATGTAGCCTCAAACATGTCCTCTGTAAAATACTTAGGGAGATACTGCTTCAATGATGTCAATATTCTTCCCTGTTCCATTTCTTACCCTCAGCAGAGACCTCTCTCATAATTACCTATTAATTTCTTCCCTGAAGTTTCATCTTCAGAGTTCAAACTCTTTGAACATCTTCCTGGCTCTTGTTTTGGCAACTTATGAAATTATATTATAGATAGATCTCAGCTTACCTTACTTCTGCTACCAGTTAAAGGACATCATAACAACTGAGCTTATTCTGGCTTCCTGAATATTTATTCCTGGTGATGGTACAGAATACCAGGCCCTCTATTATAAGATGGGGTTACTGGACAGATGAACCCAACAGTCCTCTTCTCTTACAAAATTTCCCATTGATGTTGAGTTAAAATTGAAGTATTTATCCTAGCAAACAACTCCTGGTGCTTTCTCCTCTATTATATTTCTTGGTTAGCCTGGCTAAATGTTAACCAATTTAATCGACTTTTTAAGGAACTCGATTTTGGCCAGATGGAAAAAAATGGTGGAAGAGTAGGGGACTCTATATCAACCAGTCCCCTGAATTGAACTGAATATCTACTGGACCACTCTAAACACCCACAAAATCAGCCTGAAATATAAGAAGATATATCTGGATCTCTACAAACGGAATATCTCCAGCAGTTGGTCTCTAGGTATGAAGCTGGGAGCTGTGATTCTGTGGGCAGATATCGGAAGATAAATGGAAGGGGGAGGAAGACTCTGGGATCCTGCACTGCCGGGTCACAAAAAACTCCCACTCTGGGGACTGGGCAGACTCGCAGACTGGTAGCAGCGGGGAAAGGACTTTAGGGCAACCTGCCAGACTGAAACCTGGAGCTGCAGGGGTGCACTGGTGAACCAGGGGCGGCTTGTGGTTTTAGAAGAACAAAGGGCAGAGACGTGCCCGGACCTGGAAGTGAGGGATGAGAGTGCTGCTGTGGGGAGCACAACCCAGGACACCACGGTTTTTAGCAGCACAGACAGAAACAGACAGTGTGGCCTGGAGAGCTCATTGAAGAGCAGACTGTGATCTCTCTGTTCTGAGATGGGTTTGGATACAATCACTTCTGCTCTGACTCTCAAAAGAGACACAGAAACCCGCCAGAGAACAAAAGTCCCCCAAAACTGGTTTTCACTGAGCCCATCCACCCCCCACAGGGGGCAGGGCAACTCTGCCCAAACAGAGTTGCCTGAGTAACAGAGCAGCAGGCCCCTCCCCCAGAAGACAGGCTGGAAGAACAAGAGGCACACAACTCTAAGGTCTCATTAAACAGGGGCATCTTGCTTGGGTTGTGGTCAATAATTTGGACTCTGTACATTCCCTCAACCACCCCTCAACAGAATGACTAAGAGGAGGAACCCCCAACAAAGGAAAGATTCAGAGATGTGGCCAAGGCCACAGAACTAATGGATATGGATATAGCCAAGATGTCAGAGATAGACTTCAGAGTAACAATTATCAAGGCAATATCTAGGCTTGAGAAAAATATTAACAACAATGTAGATTCTCTGAGGGCAGATATGAGATCTAATCAGGCCAAACTTAAAAAATGCTATGAATGAAATGCAGTTTAAACTGGATACTCTGACTGCCAGGGTAAACAAGGCAGAAAAACCAATTAGTGAGATAGAGGATAAAATGGTAGAAAAGAAGAAAATCCAGGTGGCATGGGAAAAACAAATTAAAACCCAAGGAATCAAACGAGAAAGATTAGTGACTCAATGAAACATTCCAGTATCAGAATTATTGGGGTCCCTGAGGGGGTGGAGAGAGAGAGGTCTAAAAGATATATTTGAGCAAGTTGTAGCTGAGAACTTCCCTAATCTGGGGAAGGAAACAAGCATTCCTGTCCAAGAGGCAGAGAGGAACCACGCCCCCCCCCCAAGATCAATGAGAACAGACCAATGCTCTGGCATATAATAATAAAACTTTCAAATCTTAGAACCAAGGAAACAATCCTGAGAGCAGATAGGGGGAAGAGATTTCTTATTTATGGAGGGAGGAACATCAGAATAAAGTCAGACCTGTCCACAGAGACCTGGCAAGCCAGAAAGAGATAGCAAGACATATTCAGGGTACTAAATGAGAAGAACATGCAGCCAAGGATACTTTATCCAGCAAGGCTGTCATTCAGAATGGATGGAGAGACAAAGAGCTTCCAAGACCAGCAGAAAATGAAAGAATATGTGACCACCAAGCCGGCCCTGCAAGAAATATTAAGGGGGATTCTATATAAGGAGAAAGACCCCAAGAGTGATATAGATCAGAAATTTATAGAGACAATCTATAGAAACAAGGACTTCACAGGCAACATGATGACAATAAAATCATATCTTTCAATAATCACTCTCAACATGAATGGCCTAAATGCTCCCATGAAATGGCACAGGGTTGCAGGTTAGATAAAAAGACATGACCCATCCATATACTGTCTCCAAGAGATTTATTTTGAACCTAAAGATACATTCAGACTGAAAGTGAAGGGATGGAGAACATTTTTTCATGCCAACAGACCTCAAAAGAAAGCTGGGATAGCAATTCTCATATCAGACAAATTAGATTTTAAGCTAAAGACTGTAGTTAGAGATACAGAAGGACACCACATCATTCTTAAATGGTCTACCCAACAATAAAATCTAACAATTGTAAATATCTATGCCCCCAATATGGGAGCAGACAATTACATATGCCAACTGTTAACCAAAATAAAGAGACATATTGATAATAATACCCTAATAGTAGGAGATTTCAACACTCCACTCTCAGCAATAAACAGATCATCTAAGCAGAAAATCAACAAAGAAACAAGAGCTTTGAATGACACACTGGACCAGATAGACCTCATAGTTATATACAGAACATTTCACCCTAAAGCAACAGAATACTCGAATGCACATGGAACTTTCTCCAGAATAGATCACATACTGGTCACAAATCAGGTCTCAACCGATACCAAAAGATTGAGATTACTCCTTGCATATTCTCAGACCATAATGCTTTAAAACTGGAACTCAATCACAAAAAAAAAAAAATTTGGAAGAAATTCAAAAACTTGGAAGCTAAAGACAACTCTGCTAAAGAATATTTGGGTAACTGGGAAATTAAAGAAGAACTTAAACAATTCATGGAAACCAATGAGAACAAAAACAATCAGTCCAAAACCTATGGGATACTGCAGAGGCGGTCCTAAATCCCGAATACACAAATTAACTTTACACCTTAAAGAACTAGAGAAAGAACAACAAATAAAGCCTAAGCAATGCATAAGAAGAGAAATAATTAAGGTTAGAGTAGAGATTAATGAATTAGAAACCAGAAATGTAGTAGATCAGATCAATGAAACTAGAAGCTGGTTCTTTGAAAGATTTAATAAGATCAATAAACCACTGGCCAGACTTATCCAAAAGAAAAGAGAAAGGACCCAAACTAATAAAATTATGAATGAAATGGGAGAGATCATGGCTAACACCAAGGAAATAGAAACAATTATTAGAAATTATTATCAACAACTGTATGCCAATAAATTAAGCAAACTGGAAGTAATGGATGCCTTCCTGGAAACCTATAAACTACCAAGACTGAAACAGGAAGAAATTGACAACCTGAATAGACCAATAACCAGTAAGGAGATTAAAGCAGTGATCAAAAACCTCCCAAAAAAACAAGAGTCCAGGGCCTGATGGATGCTCTGGGGAATTCTATCAAACATTCAAAGAAGAAATAATACCTATTCTTCTGAAGCTGTTTCAAAAACAGAAACAAGAGGAAAACTTCCAAACTCCTTCTATGAGGCCAGCATTACCCTGATCCCAAAACCAGGCAAAGACCCCATCAAAAAGGAAAATTACAGACCAATATCCCTGATGAATATGGATGCCAAAATTCTTAACAAGATCCTAGCTAATAGGATCCAGTGGTACATTAAAAGGATTATCCATCATGATCAGGTAGGATTTATCCCTGGGATGAAAAGGTACTTCAACATTCACATATCAATCAGTGTGATAGAACACATAAATAAGAGAAAGGCAAGAACCACATGGTCCCCTCAGTTGATGAAGAAAAAGCATTTGACAAATAGAGCCTCCTTTCCTGATGAAAACTCTTCAGAATGTAGAGATAGAGGATATTTCTCAATTTCATAAAAAACATCTATGACAAGCCCACAGTGAATACTATCCTCAATGGGGAAAAGCTGAGAGCCTTTCCCTTAATATCAGTTACACGACAAGGATGCCCACTCTCACCACTATTGTTCAACATAGTATTGGAAGTCTTAGCATCAGCAATCAGACAACAAAAAAGAAATAAAATGCATTCAAATTGGCAGAGAAGAAATCAAACTCTCTCTTTCTTTGCAGATGACATGATATTTTATGTGGAAAACCCAAAAGACTCCACCCCCAAATTACTAGAACTCATACAGCAATTCAGTAATGTGGCAGGGTACAAAATCAATGCACAGAAATCAGTTGTTTTCTTATACACTAACAACGCAACTGTAGAAAGAGAAATTAGGGAATTGATTCCATTTACAACAGCACCAAAAATGTTAAGTTACTTTGGAATAAACCTAACCAAAGAGGTAAGGATCTATACTCTAGAAACTACAGAACACTTACAAAGAAAATTGAAGAAGATACAGAAAGATGGAAAGATTTTATGCTCATGGATTGGAAAATTAAACATTGTGATAATGTCTAAGCTGCCCAGAGAAATGTATACTTCAAAGCTGTCCTGATCAATATAACAATGGCAATTTTCAAAGTGCTGGATCAAACAATCCTAAAATTTGTATAGAACCATAAAAGACCCTGAATCACCTAGGAAATGCTGAAAAAGAAAAACAAAGCTGGGAGCATCACAATGCCTGATTTCATGCTATATTACAAAGCCTTGATCAACAAGACAACATCATATCAGCACAAAAACAGACACATAGATCAGTGGAACAAAATAGAGACCCCAGAAATGGACCCTCAACTCTATGGTCAAATAATCTTCAATAAAGCAGGAAAAAATATCCAATGGAAAAAAGGCAGTCTCTTCAACAAGTGGTGCTGGGAAAATTGGACAGCCACACACAGAATAATGAAACTGGACCATTTCCTTACACCACACACAAAGATAAACTCAAAATGGATGAAAGGCCTCAATGTGAGTCAGGAATCCATCAAAATCCTAGAGAAGAACATAGGCAGTAACCTCTTTGACATTGGCTACAGCAAATTCTTGCAATACACATCTCCAAAGCAAGGGAAACAAAAGCGAAAATGAACTTCTGGGACTTCATCAAGATAAAAAGCTTCTGCACAGCAAAGGAAACAGTCAACAAAACAAAGAGGCAACCCATGGAATGGGGGAAGATATTTGCAAATGACACTACAGATGAAGGGCTGGTATCCAAGATCTATAAAGAACTTCTCAAACTCAACACCCAAAAAACAAATAATCCAGTCAAGAAATGGGCAGAAGACATGAACAGACACTTCTCCAAAGAAGACATATGAATGGCTAACAGACACATGAAACAATGTTCAACATCATTAGCCATCAGGGAAATTCAAATCAAAACCACATTGAGATACCACCTTACACCAGTTAGAATGGCAAAAATTGACAAGGCAAGAAACAACAAATGTTGGAGAGGTTGTGGAGAAAGGGGAACTCTCTTCCACAGTTGGTGGGAATGCAAGTTGGTACAGCCACTTTGGAAAACAGTGTGGAGGTGTCTCAAAAAGTTAAAAATAGAGCTACCCTATGACCCAGCAATTGCACTACTGGGTATTTACCCTGAAGATACAGATGTAATGAAAAGAAGGGCCATATGCACCCCAATGTTCATAGCAGCAATGTCCACAATAGCCAAACTGTGGAAGGAGCCAAGATGCCCTTCAACAGATGAATGGATAAAGAAGATGTAGTTCATATATACAATGGAATATTACTGAGCCATCAGAAAGGATGAATAACCACCATTTGCATCAACATCGATGGAACTGGAGGAGATTATGCTAAAGGAAATAAGTCAAACAGAGAAAGACAATTATCTATATGGTTTCACTTATTTGTGGAACATAAGGAATAGCATGGAGTACATTAAGAGAAGGAAGGGAAAAATGAAGGAGGGGGGAATTGGAGGGAGAGATGAACCATGAGAGACTATGGACTCTGAGAAACAGAGGGTGTTTCAGGGGAAGGGGGTGGGGGGATGGGCTAGCCTGGTGACGGGTATTAAGGAGGGCACATACTGCATGGAACATTGGGTTTTACACACAAGCAATGAATCATGGAACACTACATCAAAAACTAATGAAGTACTGTATGGTGACTAACATAACATAATAAAAAAATATTTAAAAAAAGGAACTAGATTTTGGTTTAGTTGCTTTTATCTATTGTTTTCAATTTCATGGATTCTCTTCCAATTTTTATTATTTCTATATTTCTGTTCTTTATGTTGCTCTTCTTTCTCTAGTTTGTTGAAGTGGACATTTTTATTACTAATTTTAAAACTTTCTTCTTTTTTAATATATACATGTAATGCTCTAAATTTTACCCTAAACCCTTTGTTATGTCTTACAAGTTTTGTTATTTTTTTTCAATTAGTTCAATTTTTTAAAAATTTAATTTGAGAAGTCTGACTGGTGAATTATTTAGAAGTGTGTTAATTTCCAAATACTAAATTCCAAATATTCCACATATTATCAGGGATCTTTCTGTTACTGATTTGTAGTTTAATTTCATGTGGTCTAATAATATACCTTGTATGATTTCTATTATCTTAAATTTGCTAAACAATATCCTATGACTGAGAATGCGTTCTTGATTAATGTTCCATGGGTTCTTGAAAGAATGTGTATTATGTGGTTGTTGGATAGAATATTATATAAATGTCAATAAGATCAAATTGATTAATATTGCTATTCACATCAAATATGTCCTTATTGATCCTCTGGCTGCTTGATCACTGAAGGGTTGCTGAAATCTCTAACTACAGGAGTGTAATTTGTCTACTTCTACCAGTTCTTTCAGTTTTTACTTTATTTATGCTTTATGTATTTTCATGCTCTGTTGTTTGATATATACATAATTAAGATTGATAAATATTCTTGGAGAATTGACCCTTTTATCATATGTAACGCCTTTCTTTATCCCTAACAATGTCCTTGTCTAAAGACTGCTTTGCTTGAAATTAGTATGGATACCCAGCTTTCTTTTAATGAGTGTTAATGTGTGATATCTTTTTCAATTCCTTTACTCTTGTGGGTTTCTTGTAGACAACATATTTGAATGTTGCTTTTTTTGTTCACTGAAAGTTTCTGTTTTCTAATATGTGTATTTAGACCATGCACATTAAAATTAAATAGTTATAAAGTTAGATTAATATTTTACATGTGTATAACTATTCCTTTTGTTGCATTTCTCTGCTTTTAATTGAACTTTTTTTTTTAGTTTTTATTCAAATTCCAGTTAGCTAACATGCAGTGTAATATTAGTTTCAGGTGTACAATATAGTGATTCAGCACTTCCATACAACATCCGGTTCTCATCACAAGTGCACTCCTTGATCCCCCCAAACAACTTCCCCTTTGGTAATTATTAGTTTTTTCTTTATAGTTAAGAGTCTGTTTCTTGGTTTGCCAGTCTCTGTCTTTTTCCCCTTAGCTCATTTATTTTGTTTCTTAAATTCCACATATGAGTGAAATCGTATGGTAATTGAACATTTTTATAGGATTCCATTTTATTTTCTTAGCATATCAATTACATTTATTTATAAAAACTCTATTTGTTGCCCTAGAGGTTACAACATATACTGAACTAATTGAAGTCTACCTTCAAATAACACTATGACATTTCATGTATAGTACAATTAACTGATAACTAAATATCTCTAATTCCTCCCTTTTGTCCTTTGTGACATTCTTGCCATTGATTTCACTTACTCATATGCTATCTTCACCCAATACACTATTACTATTATTGCTTCAGTTATCTTTTAAATCAATTACAAAATCAGAAGTATTAATGATTTTTTAAATTTTCATTTACTACTTGTCTGAAGCACTTCTCTTCCTTAGGTTAGATACAAGTTATTTTTTGTTTGTCTTGTTTTAGTTCAATTTGGTTTTTTGCTTCTTTGTTTGTTTCCTACCTGAAGAATTTCTTTTAACATTTCTTGCAGAGCAGGTACGCTGGCCTGAATCTCTGCCCCCACTTTTTTTTCTAAGACAGTCTTTATTTCTTCTTTACTTTTAAGGGCAACTTTACTAGATATACAATTTTAAGTTGGGGAAGTTTTTTTTTTTAACACTCAATATTTCACTACACTCTCCTTTTTGGTTGTTTCTGATGGGAAATCTGTTATAATTCCTATCTGTGTTCCTCTATTTTATTTGCTTTATTTTCTTTCAAACTTTTGCAATTGAACTATAATACACCTATATATTATTTTCTTTCTTTCTTTTTCTTTCTCTTTCTTTCTTTCTTTCCCTTTCTTTCTTTTTCTTTCTTTCTTTCTTTCTTTCTTTCTTTCTTTCTTTCTTTCTTTCTTTCTTTCTTTCTTTCTTTCTTCTTTCTCTTTCTTTCTTCTTTCTTTCTTTCTTTCTCTCTTTCTCTTTCTTTCTTTCTTTCTTCTTTCTTCTTTTGGGGTGGGGTATGGGAGAGAGGGTAGTCATTCTTTTGGTGTTCTTTGGATTTCCAGATCTGCAGTCTGGTATTTATCATTGATTTTAGAAAGTTCTTAGTCATTATCACTTCAAATATTTATTCTGCTCTATTCTCTCTTTCATCTCCTTCTGATATTCCCATTATGCATATGCACCTTTAGAAACTTTTCCATAGTATTTAATGTTTTGTTCTAGTTTTTTCATTCTATTTCCTCTTTGGATTTCAGTTTGGGAAGTTTCTATTGATCTTTCTTCAAGAACACTTATTATTTCTTTGGCTATGTACAGTCTACTGACAAACTCATCAAAATAATTTTTATTTTTTGTGTATAATTTTTAATATCTTTTTTTTTAAAGATTTTATTTATTTATTCATGAGAGACAGGGAGAGAGAGAGGCAGAGGCAGAGGGAGAAGCAGGCTCCCCGCTGAGCAGGGAGCCCGATGCGAGACTTGATTCCAGGACCCTGGGATCATGACCTGAGCCGAAAGCAGACGCTTAACCATCTGAGCCACCCAGGCGCCCAATTTTTAATATCTTTAAATTCATTTTTAGAGTTTCCATCTCTTTGCTTTCATTACATATGTATGTAATGAAATTGTATATGTATGTAATGAATATATATATAGATTAAATATTGTATATATGTAATGAATATATATATAATGTTTTCTTTTTTCATATAGCTCTTAAGATATTTTATTATTATATTTTAAATTTCCTATGTGATAATGCTAACAATCTGGGTCCCATCTGAGTCTGGTTCTGAATGTGATTTTTTCTTGAATATAGGCATGTCTTATAATTTTGTTGTTGTTGTTAAAACCCAGACATTTTGTACTGGGTAATAAGAACTGATGTATGTAGGTATTTAGCATAAAAATAAATATTAATTTGGCTAGGAGGTGGGTTGTGCTTAATATTTGCTAATGCTTTTGGGACCAGAAGCTTCAAATTCTTGTGTCTGTTTTTGTATCTCCTCTTGACCTTGGGATACCTTAATTACATTAACACAGAAACAGTCTGTATCTTACAATTCTTCCAGCTATACTCCACTATTAGTCATAGTGGAGCCCTGCTGGTATGGTGGTGAGGTATGAGGAGGAAATTTATTCAATAATTTTATAATATAACTAATTAATTATAATAATGATTAGCAATTATAATAATTCTATAATAAATGAAATCTCAGTATTGCTGAGCCCAGGTATTAGGGCTGTGACTTGCATGAGAATTTCTCTAGTGGTGTAGCTTCTTTCACTTTGCTTCCTTTTCCCTTACCTGGCTGCAAGTTTCCCAATCTATTTTCTTGAAACCTTCACCTTTTTCATATAATAAGTATGCACAATTATAGTTTAAAAATATTTATTTGTTATGTACATATATTATTACTTTTATTTTATTTTGGGATAATTGTAGATTCAAGCATTGTTGTAAGAAATAATACAGATAAATTGCCTTTACTCATTTCCCCCCCAATGGTATCAACTTACACAATTATATTACATTATTGCAACCAGGATATTGATACTGAAATAGTCAAGATACAGTACATTGCCATCATCACAAGGATCCTTCATATTTTCTTTTATATCCATATTCACTTCCCTCTCAACCCTACCCTATTCATAATCCCTGGAAATAACTAATCTGTTCTTTATTTCTATAAATTTGTCATTTAAAAAATATTATATGGACATTATCAAGATGGTGAAATAGGTTATTCCTGACTCTTCTCCCCCTCTAAAGAGGAACAACTAACAACTACTCAAGACAAAATAACATTGAGAAAATTCTGGAACATAGGGGTGAGGCTAAGGCACCCCCCAAAAGACAGAGACCATCGTAGACTGCTTTAGAGGGTAAGAGAAGCAGTTACACATTGACTGTATTGCCCCTTCCCAGGACAGTGAAACATCATGTCAAGAGGTTCCTCCAGTGGGAAAAGAGAATGAAGAGGACACAACCTTCCTTGCCTGTCCAGCATTGGGGTCACTTTGTGGGAGCCCCTACTCTGGTCTAGCACTATAGGGATTGCAGAGAAATCTATGGGGCTCAACCACTGAGAATCTGACTGTGACACACAAGGGGAAGTGGGGTTCAAACAATCAGCACGTGGGTCTTGGTAACCTGAGTTCATACCTGCAGTGCCCAATGTTATCTCAACTAGTTGTTTTGCTCATATGCAGAGCCAAGTCAGGGGCACATTCTGATCAGGAAACTTAGCAGAGTCTAGATCTGCCTGATTTGGATTCTTAAATAAGGACTTAGAATGCAGTTTATTCATGCCCAGGCAAGAAGCTGAATCACAGACCCCACTTGCTGTAGAGAGTGTCTTCTGGTCCCATAGACCAAAAGGGCTGATAACAACTCCTGGAAGCTGGACTGCCCAGTAATATTCCCACCAATATGTGGGCAGACAGAGCTAATTTCACTCAGAGGAAAGCCAGTACAGGGCATGATGAATTCTTGTGCTATGCCTAGGCAGGCAATCCACCATGGTAGATTAATTCATAACCAAGGATGAGGAAGGTAGCTCCTGGCCCTTCCCAAGTGGAGAATCTGTTCTGGAAATTGAGAGTGACCTAGAGTAGCCCCTCCCCCTCCCACTCAGGCAAAGGAGCTAAGACATAGCCTCATCCTCTGTGAAGAGTGTTTTCCAGCCCCAACTGATCAGAAGGCTGGCAAAAACTGCTGGAAGTTGTGTCTTCAAGCAGTGCTCAAACCTAGAGAAGTTTTCTAAACTGTCTACTCTGCAGAATGAAGAAGACACAACCTTCCTTGCCTGTCCAGCATTGGGGTCACTTTGTGGGAGCCCCTACTCTGGTCTAGCACTATAGGGATTGCAGAAAAATCTGTGGGGCTCAACCACTGAGAATCTGACTGTGACATACAAGGGGAAGTGGGGTTCAAACAATCAGCACATGGGTCTTGGAAACCTGAGTTCATACCTGCAGTGCCCAATGTTATCCCAACTAGTTGTTTTGCTCATATGCAGAACCAAGTCAGGGGCACATTCTGATCAGGGGACTTAGCAGTAATAGAGTAGACAGTTTAGAAAACAAAGTCAGTATCCCTCTTTGGCCAGAGTATTTGGGGTGTAGTCAGCTTGAGTTGAGACAACAAAGGGCTTTATCAGCATTAGAGCTTCTTATCTTACTGTGCCAAGGCAAGGATTCTAATTTGTAGTTCTTCTTATCACTGAATACAGCCTTCAGCCTGTCCAGCCAGGGAGCCTACCCAGAGCACATGGGAAGCTGCATAGCCCATTCAACAGGCCTATAAACAGTGGCATTTTAACAGACAGCACAGCCCATGGCTTTCCCCATTTGCAGAGCAAAATCAGTAACCCCAGTTGACTAGGGAAATCAGACACACTCTGGCCTGATTTGCATCCCCAAACAATGAACCATGTAAGCCCTGAGACACATCCTACCACCTGGCCAGGGCAGGGAAGCTATCTCATAACCTCATCTATTACTGAATGTAGTACTCAGTCCCAACCATTTGGTAAGCCTGATCAGAGAATCTAGACAAACATGGAAGCCATCCTACAACCAACCTCACTAGTAGGGAAGCAAGCAGCAGTCCTATCTAATTGTTCTTAGTGAGTGATATAGCCCCAGTCCTCATCCTCAGAGCTCAAACAAATGTCTCACTCAAATATAGATAATGATAGCTGGACCCAAATGCCCAAGGACATTATCAGCAGACACACCCAGAAATCCAAACTGAGCTGACTGGACAAAGCAAACCTATAAACTTCAGAAGAAGAGCCTGAGTAGAGACCTACCTTCTCATACAAAGATAAAATATAGACAAACTATTTAGGATACCCCCAAAGAAGCTTGGAACCATGACTGTAGGAGAGAGCTGGAAGAGAGCAAGCGAGTTGGTGCAAGAGAGAAATATAGAGATTGTCTAACATAAGAACATACCATCTTCTCTTTAGTGTCAAAGAAGTCTTGCTTAAACCAGATTCCTGCTGTCAACCTTGATGCAGATGATCCTCCAACAGATGAGGAAGATGAAAATGAAAATTTTGAAGAGGGGAGTGATGATGATGATTCTGTATCACCTCTTGCAGAACTAGAAAAAAATAAAAATGAAAGAGCTGAAGATCAGTCCAGGAAGGAACGAGAAGAGAAAGCTGAAGAAGAAAGAATACATATGGAAAACATTTTGAGTGGAAACCCTCTCAATCTCACTGGCCCATCACAGCCTCAGGCCAACTTTAAAGTTAAAAGAAAGTAGGATGATGATGTTTTTTTCAAGAACTGTGCAAATGGTGTAGATTATCAGAAGAAAGACAGTGGCCCCTGGGTGGCACAGTCAGTTAAGCATCCAACTCTTGGTTTCAGCTCAGGTCATGATCTCAGGGTTGTGGGATCAAGCCCTGAGTTGGGCTGCTTGAGATTCTCTCTCTCTCCCTGCCCCTCCTGCTTGTGCTCTCTCTCTCTAAAATAAATAAATATATTTTTAAAAAGAAAGAAGAATGACAAAAGATTTGTAAATGATACACTGTGATCTGAATTTCACAAAAAGTTCATGGAGAAATATATAAAATAGTTGTTTTATGTGCTTAATTAAAGACCAAAAATGTAAAAAAAAAAAGTTAAAAATAAAAAAAAGTTAAGAACAACAGAGAAAAGAGAGAATTACATACAAAGAACATAAGACTATTGGATTTCCCAACAGAATCTTTTCAGACCAGGAAAGAGTGGAATGACATAATAAAAATATTGAAAGAAAATTACTGTCACCCAAGAGTTCTACACCTGGGGAAGCTGTCCTTGAGAAACAAAAGAAGGGATACATCTTCCTCATCCAAAAAAAAAAAAAAAAAAAAAAAAAATCTGAGGGAGTTTATTACAACCAGACCTGCCTTATAAGAAGTCCTAAAGAGAGTTCCTTGGGTGGAAGTAAAAGAACACTAATTAACACAAAAGCAAGGAGGTAGCACAAATCAAACTGGTAATGGTAAATATATAGATATAGTTAGATTCTGCAATATGGTAACAGAATGCATAATTCACTTAAAACTCTAGTTTAAAAGTAAAAAAGAAAAAAAACATAATTAAAACAGCCATAACTACAATAATTTATTGTTATACAATACACAAAAAACCATACAAATTATAAAAGCAATAACCTAAAATATGAAGAATGAAGGTTTAAAGTTTACAAATTCTATTAAATTTAAGTTTTTATCAATAAAAATAGGATGTTATAAGCTTAAGATATTTTATGTAAGCTTCATGGTCACCAAAAGTAAAAATTCCGTAGTAAAATTAAAAACAACAATAACAACAAAAACATGATAAAGGAGTTAAAGAATACTGATACTAAAGACATTAAAACACATACACAAAACCCAGCAGGATAAGAAAAAGGAACAATGGATTTACAAAACAACCAAGAAACAATGAACAAAATGACAATAGTAAGTCTTTATCTATCAATAATTACTTTAAATATAAATGGGTTAAATTCTGCTATTGAAAGGAAAAGAATGGCTTAATGGATTAAAAAAAAAATCCAACAATATGCTATTGACAAGAGACTCTCTTAGCCTTAAAGACACACATAGACTGAGAATAAAAGGATTGAAAAGAACATTCAAACAAATGGTAACAACTAAAACACCAAAAAAAAAAAAAAAAAATCAGGGGTAGCTTTACCTATATCAGACAAAATAGACTTTAACCAAAAATGGAAAAAAGGAACAAAGAAGGTCATGATAATAGGGTCAATATATCAAGAAAATATAACATTTGTAAATATTTTTGCAACCAACATTGGAGCACCTAAATATATAGAACAAAAACTAACAGCTAAAAGGAGAAATAGTATATGATAATAATTGGATACCTTAATACTGAACTCTCAGCAACGGATTAATCATTCAGACAGACAGTCAATATGAAAACAGCAATTTGAAGAACACTATAGACCAAATTGACCTAAGAGACATATGTAGAATACTCTATCCACTAAGAGCAGAATTCACATTTTTCTCAAGCTCACATGGAACATTTTTCTAGGATACACTATGTTAGGCCACAAAACAAATCAATAAATTCAAGAAGATTGAAATCATACCAAATATGTTCTCTGAACACAATCACATGAAACTAAAAATCAATATAGGAAACTTAAAAAAAAATTACAAATCCATGAAATTAAATAACACTCTCCTGAACAATCAATAAATCAAAGAAAACTCAAAGGGAAAATAAAAAGTTTCTTAAAAAAAAGAGAAGCACAATATACCAGAACTTATGGGATAAAGCAAAAGTTTTAAGAGGAATGTTTGTAGCAATAAAAGCCTACAATAAAAGGCAAAAAGGTTTCAAATAAGCAATATTAACTCCATGTCTTAAGGAACTACAAAAAAAAAAAAAAAGAAAGAAAGAAACAAATTAATAGAAAAATGTTAACCAAATGTAGGAGTTGATTCTTTGACAAGATAAAATTGGCAAACCCTTATCTAAATCAACCAAGGGGGAGGAAGACCCAAATCAACACAATTATAAATGAAAAAGGACACATTACAACTAATACCACAGAAATTCAAAGGATCATAAGAGGCTATTATGAACAAATATACACCAATAAATTAGACAAGTGAGAAGAATTGGAAAAATTATTGGAAACCTACAACTTATCAAGAATGAATCAGGAAGAAGTAGAAAATCTAAATAGGCTAATTACTAGTACGGAGTCTGAATCAATTAGCAAAAATCTCCCAGTGATGAAAAGCATGGGGCCAGATGGTTTCACTGGTGGATTTAATGAAATATTTAAGGAAGAATTAACAACAATCTTTTTCAAACTCTTCCAAAAAAATTGAAGGGTAAGAAACTCTCCTAGACTCATTTTACCAGGCTAACATTACCCTGAAAACTAAAACCCGAAGAGGATACTACCAGAGGAAAAAACTATAGGCCAATATTTCTGCTGAATATATATGCAACAATTCTCAATAAAATGCTAGCAAAACAAATTCGGCAACACAACAAGCAACACAAGATCATTCACTATGATTAAGTGGGATTTATCCTGAGGATGCAGGTATGTGATAGATCACATTAATAGAATGACAGAGAAGAATCATATTATCATCTCAGTAAATACAAAAAAGCACTTGACAATATTCAGCATCTATTCATGACAAAAACTCATAACAAATTAGGCACAGAATGAACATATCCCAACATAAAAAGGCCATGTAAGACAAACCCACAGATAATAGCACTCGCAAAAGTAAAGGTTGAAAGCTTTTCCTTTAAGATCAGGAACAAGACAAGAGTTCCCTCTTTCACGACTCCCAGTCAAAATAGTACTAGAAATCCTAACTAGAGCAATTAGGCAAGAAAAATAAATAAAAGGTATGAGGATTGGAAAGGAAGAAGTAATATTGTCTTTATTTGCAGAAGACATAATTTTATATACAGAAAATCCAGAAGACTCAACCAAAAATCTGTTAGATCTAATCCACAAATTTAGTAAAATGCATGACTCAAAATCAATATACAAAAATTAGTAGTGTTTTTATACATAAAAAAACTTTTTAAAAGAGAAATAAAGAAATTGATTACATTTAAAATAGCATCAAAACCAGTAAAATCTTAGGAATACATTTGTCTAAGGAGATGAAATATATCTGTACTCTGAAAACTTCATTGATGAAAGAAATCAAAGAAGACACACATAAATGGAAAGTTATCCTGTGTTCATTGGAAAAATTAATATTGTTAAAATGTCAGTACTACCAAAAGCCATCTATAGATTCAAGATTCAAATGGCAAATTTTTACAGAAGTAGAAAAGACACTCCTAAAATTTATATGGAA
The DNA here is from genome assembly GCF_964656455.1 of Halichoerus grypus. Lineage (NCBI taxonomy): Eukaryota > Metazoa > Chordata > Mammalia > Carnivora > Phocidae > Halichoerus > Halichoerus grypus. The sequence goes on along the minus strand of NC_135717.1, from coordinate 74,755,182 downwards.
CCACAAAGGATATTGAATAGTCAAAGAAATCTTGAGAAAGAAGAAGAAAGCAAGAAGCATTACACTTCCTGATTTGAAGCTACACTATAAATTTAGAGGCATCAAAACTATATGGTACTGGCATAAAAACAGACAAATAGACTAATGGAACAGAATTGAGAGCCTAAAATTAATCCAAGCGTATAGGGTCAACTAATACTTAATAAGAATACACCAATGGAGCCAAGAATACTCAATGGAGAAAAGACAGTCTCTTTAATATATGGTGCTGGGATAATTGGATATTTGCATGTAAGTAAATGAAAGTGAGTCCATATTTTACCTCACTCATGAATGTTAACTCAAAATGGATTAAAGACTTAAATGCAAGACATGAAAATGTGAAATTCTAGAAGATAGCATAGGAACAAACTCTTTGACATGTGCTATGGTAGTGGTTTTTTTTTTTTTTTTTTTAGATGACACCTAAAGCACAAGCAACATAATAAAAAATAAACAAGTGGGACTACATCAAATTAAAAAGTTTCTGCATAGCAAATGGAAGAATCAACAAAGTGAAAAAACAACCTAAAGAATTAGAAAAAAAAAATTGCAAACCATATATCTGATAAGGGCTACTATCCAAAATATATAAAGAACTCATTAGCAAAAAAAAAAAAAAAAACCAAAACCCTCCAAATAACCCATTTAAAAATAGCTGATCTAAATAGACATTGCTCCAAAGAATATACAAAAGGCCAACAGGTATATGAAAAATGTTCAACATTACTAGTTATTAGGGAAATGAAAATTCAAACTACAGTGAAGTATAACCCCCCACATTTTAGAATGGCCATCATCAAAAAATGAAGAGATAACAAATGCTGGCTGGATGTGGAGAAAAGGGAAACTGTCTGACTATTGGTGGGATTGTAAATTGGTACAGCCACTATGGAAAACAGTATGGAGGGTCATCAAAAAAAGAGAAAAAATAGAAGTAGCATCTGATCCAGCAATTCCACTTTTGAGAATACATCCAAAGGAAAAAGGAACACTATCTTGAGATGATATATGCACCCCCATGCTCATCACAGAATTATTTATAAAATCCAAAACATGGAAACAACCTATTCATTCATTGATGGATGAATGGATAAAGAAGTTGTAGTATCTATAAAGAATGGGATATTATCCAGCCATAAAAAAATAGGAATTCCTACCATTTGTGACAATATGGATGAATCCTGGATGCATTATGCTAAGTGATATAAGACAGAGAAAGACAAATACTTTATTATCTCACTTATATGTGGAATCTAAAGACAAAAAAAAATTAATAATCAAAGAAACCCACTAACTCATAGAAAAAGAGAAGGAAGGGAAAAATGAAGGGGGGGCGAGAATTGGAGGGGGAGATGAACCATGAGAGACTATGGACTCTGAGAAACAAACTGAGGGTTTTGAGGGGGGGGGATGGGTTAGCCCAGTGATGGGTATTAAGGAGGGCATGTATTGCATGGAGCACTGGGTGTTATACAAAAACAATGAATCATGGAACACTACATCAAAAACTAATGATGTGCTGTATGGTGACTAACATAACATAATAAAATAAGATTTTAAAAAAAGGAAAAAAATAAAGAAAGCTGGATTTAAAAAAAGAAAGAAAAAGAAATCAAACCTGTGATTATTAGAGGTGGAAGGTGGGAGAAGAAAGAATTAAAGGAAGCTAGTCAAAAAGTAAAAACTTCAAGATAAATAAGTAGTAAGGATGTTATGTACAACATAATGATTATAGCTGATACTGCTGTATGATACACTGGAAAGTTGCTAAGAGAGTAAATCCCAGGAGTTCTCATCACAAGATTTTTTTTCCTTTTTTGTCTTCATTTCTTATACAATAACGTATGTCAATTTTGTCTCAATAGAATTGGAAAAAGATGTGGTATATTCATACAATGGAAAATTATTCAGCCATAAAAAATGAAATATTAAGACATGTTACTAAATGGATGAGAGTTGAATACATTGTGCTAAGTGAATATAGTCATAAAGGACAATATATTATGCTTCCATTTATTTATTTATTTATTTTTAAAGATTTTATTTATTTATATCAGAGAGAGAGAGAGCACTTGAGAGAGAGAGCATGAGCAGTGGGGAGGGGCAGAGGGAGAGGGAGAAGCAGACTCCCTGCTGATCAGGGAGCCCAACACAGGACTCGATCCCAGGACCCTGGGATCATGACTTGAGCTGAATGCTTAAGCAGATGCTTAACCGACTGAGCCACCCAGGCACCCTATGATTCCATTTATATAAAATGTTCAGAGTAAGTAAATTTATAGAGACAGGAAGTAGGTTAGTGGTTCTCTAGGGCTAGAAGAGATGACGATTTGGGGGTTGTTCATTAATGGACTAATGGGTAATGGGTACAGGGTTTTTTGGGTGGTAATGAAAATATTCTAAAATTGATTATGGTGATAGAGGCACACCTTTGTAAATATACCAAAAGTCATTGAACTATACAGTTAAATGAGTGAATTGTATGATATGTGAATTATACCTCAATAAAACCAATAAAAATAACATAAATGGAATCATGTAGTATGTAACCTTTGGGGTTTGGCAGTTTTCACTCAGTATAATTTTCTGGCAATTATTCCAGGTTGTAGGATGTATGAATAGTTTTTAACTTTTTATTGCCAAGTAGTGTCCCACTCCATGATATGGATGTGCCACAGCTTATTTAACAATTTACCTATTGAAGAACATCTGTATTGCTTCCAGTTTTTTGGCTATTATAAATAAAGCTTGTGACTGATGTTGGTGTATGGGTTTTTGTGTGAACATAAATCTTATTCCTCTAGGATAATGCACAGGAGTACAACTTCTGAGTCATAGGGTAGTTGCCTGCTTAATTTTCTTTCCTTGTATCTTCTTCTCTTCTCCTCTCCTCTCTTTTCTTTGCTTTTCTCTTTCCTTCTTAAAATTGTTTTCCAGAATGACTATACCACTTTACATTCTCTCCAGAAATGTATGAATAATGATCCATGTTCTCTGCACCCTTGGCAGCATATGGTATTGCTATCATTTTTTAATTTTAGCCATCCTGATAGGTTTATAGTGGTATCTTATTGTAAGTGGTGGTGGTATCTTATTTTAATTTGTATTGCCCTCACAGTTAGTAAACATTTTCTCATGTACTTTTTTGTCATATTTATCTTTTTTGGTGAAATGTCTTGTCATATCTCATGTCCACGTTCAATTTGTTTTTGTTTGTTTTGCTGTTGAGTTGTGAGAAATTTTTGTAGATCTAGATACTATCCTGTGACTGAAATGCGGTTTGCAAATAATTTCTCCCATTCCACAGCTTGCTTTACATCATTGTCATAGAGCAAAAGTTTTAGTTTTGTGAAGTTCAATTTATCAATTTTTTCCTTTTATAGGACACGCTTTGTGTCAAGTCTAAGTGTCTAGTCCAAGTTCCTAAATATTTTATCCTGCATTTTTTTCTAAACATTCTATAATTTTACATTTAAATCTATGATCCATTTTGAATTAATTTTTGTATAAAATATAAGACTAAAATGAGGTTCATCTTTTTGCCTAAGGATATCCATTACACTAGCACCATTTGTTGAAAAGATTCTTTCCTCTATTGAATTGCTTTTTAAAAACTTTGTCAAAAATTAGTTGGGCTTATCAGATCTATTTCTGGGTTGTTTTTTTTTTTTTTAAAGATTTTATCTATTTATTTGACGGGGGTGGGGGGGTGAGAGAAGCAGGCTCCCACCTGAGCAGGGAGCCCAATGTGGGGCTCGATCCCAGGACCTGAGCTGAAGGCAGATGTTTAACCTACTGAGACAACCAGGTGCCCCAATTTCTGGGTTCTTTATATTTTTTTCCATTGATTTGTGTGTCTTTCCTTCCCACCAATTACACACAGTCTTGATTACTGTAGATACATAATAGTCTTGAAATCAAGTAGACTGATTCCTAACATTTTATTCTTTTTTCTAAAATTGCATTTTTACTTTCATTCATATTTTCCTTGAGGTTTCCTATTTGATAAAGTTATTATTAAGAAATATGCTTTTCAGTTCCCAAGCATTTGGAGATTTTTTTTCTGTCTTTAATTTTGAGTTTGATTTCATTGCATTCACAGAACATCCTGCATAATTTCAATTATTTTAAATTTGTTCAGGTTTGCCTGTGGCCCAGACATGGTTTATCTTAATACATATTCCATGAGTACTTCTGTTGTTAGTTAATGTGTTCAATAAACATTGATTAGATCCTGTCTGTTGATGGAGTTGTTGACTTCTGATATATTCTTGATGATTTTCTGTCTAGCTGTTTTAGCAATTATTGGGAACAAGATGTTGAAGCTTCCAAGTATAATTGTAGATTTGTCTATTTCTCCTTTTTCTTCTATCAGTTTTTGTTTCATATATTTTATATTTTTTGTTTGGTGCATACATATTTAAAATTGCTATGTCTTCTTTGCAGATTGACCATTTCATCTTTATATAATCTCCTTCTCTGTCTCTAGTAAGCTTATTTGCTCTAGTAAGTTTATTAATATCTTATCTGATATTAATATAGCTACTTTGAATTTTTTATTAATTTTTGTGTATCTTTTTTCATTCTTTTATTTTTCTATCTGCCTTTATCATTATATTTGAATTGAATTTCTTGTAGGTAGTAAATAGCTCAGTCATTTTTGTTTTATTTTTTAAAAGATTTTATTTATTTATTTGAGAGAGAGAGAGAAAGCATGATCTGGGTGAGGGGTAGAGGGAGAAGCAGATGACCTGATGAGCAGGGACTCCGGGATCATGACCTGAGCTGAAGGCAGACACTTAACTGACTGAGCCACCCAGGTGCCCCTTTTGTTTTGTTTTAGTTCACTTATGTTTTTAACTACAATGACAAATTATGTCTCTTAAGTGCTATATATAGACCATTTATATTTAATGTGATTAGTGATATTTTAGTGCTTAAGTTTTCCACTTTATTTTTTGTTTTCTGTTTGCTCTGTTTCTTGTTTCTCTGATTCTTTTGCTATCTTCCTCTGAGTTACTTGTGCATTCTTTAGAATTCTCTTCTGATTTATTGAGTTTTTTTAATGTATTTCTTTATATAGCTTTTTAAAATAGTTGTTTTAGTTATTAGATTATATATCTATTCTTATTACAGTCTTCTGGTGTCATTTTACCAGTTCAAATGAAATATAGAAACTTTACATCCCATGCCCTTCCCTGTTTGTAACTGTCTTAAATATTTCCTCCACATTTATTTAGAAACACATCAGAAAGTGTTAGAATTCTTGCTTTGATCAACATAACTTAGAAAACTCAAGTGGAGGACAGTCTATTATATTTGTCAGGCGCTCAGCTGAGTCAGAGACTGCTAAGCTGTCAGGTGTCAGAGTAGCCATTAAAAATAACAAGACAAAAATGAAAGTCTCAGGGAAGTCTTTAATTACTTACTGTGATGGTATAAGCAAGAGTCTAAAAAAAAAAACACCATATTTCCCCCAAGTGTATTTTCCCCTATTCAATGTTGCACTGGTTGGGGTTCAAGTGGATCACAGAGATATGGGGGTTGTCTCAAACAAAAGGTTAATGTGATTTTATGGGCCCTGAGACTGGTTACAGGGCAGGGAGGAGGAAGGGGTAGTACTGAGTACTGAGAGTGGGGAAAAGTGTCTTCAAGTTTACCCCTCCTCCTTCTGATAAGAAGGCTTCACATAGGCATCTGAAGAAGACTTCTTCCCAAGGTCTTAGATAAAAGAAACTATAAATAAAGATGCCTGGGCCAGGAATGAAAATGTGTCCAAAAGCATGGCCAGCCATGGAAGGCTGACTCCTTGATTTCAATTCTCTTTAGAAACTGAAGTGTGAAAGATGACAGAGGAGTGGGGACTCTGTTTCAACTGGTCCCCTGAATTTAGCTAGTTATCTACCAAGCCACTCTGGACACCCACAAAATGAGCCTGAGATATAAGATTATACGTCTGGATCTCTATGGGGGCAGAGGATCATCAGTTGAGAGGTACGAAAGAGTTGGAATTGCTTGGACATATGTCAGAAGATAAACAGAAGGGGAAGGGAACTGCCAGAAGTTAGCCTTTGGAAGGTAATCCCAGTGCAAAAGAGTCCTGTGCCTGGGGACCAGTGATAGCTTGGTGAGTGGTGGCCAAGGGACGGGAAGGGACTGATAACAGTGCTCAAGCAGAACACAGGGGCTTAAGGGGCAAATGCTGGGACCGGGCAGTGACAACGCCACCAGCCACTGCCTGTGCCCACACCCACACCAAAGAGACCAGGCTTGGAACTGTGCCCACAGACCCCAGGGCCGGCCACTGCTCCCACCAAGGCCTGGCCCGCCTAGTCTGGATCGCTCACAGTTTTAGTGGCACAGGGGGCAGAGAAAAGCAGGGGCCTGGGTCCACCGCTGAGAGGATCGCTGGGGGCGTGGACTGCCTGTGGGAGGCTGCGTTTTCAGTGGAGCTTACAGAAAGGGAGACTGTGTGTTCTGGAGGATTCAGAGAGGAGCAGACTGTGGCTTCTCTCCTCTGGGGCGGAGGTCTGGTTGCAGACATTTTCCCTTTCTCTGACCCTCCAAAAAGGCACAAAAAGCTGCCAGAGAACAAAAGCTGCCAGAGAACAAAAGCCCAAAAAACCAGTTTCCACAGAGCCCAGCCCCTTGGTAGGGGGCAGGGCAACTTCACCCAAGCAGGATTGACTGAAAAACAACATGGCCAGCCCCTCCCCCAGAAGACAAGCTGGAAGAACAAGGGGACAGCACCAGGGTCCCCAAAAAACTGTAAAACCCCAACACCAGGGGAAAATTAGTATATTAAGCTCCTGATGTTGCCTCACAGCTTGTGTATTTCTTAGATACAGCTTTTCTCTCTCTCTCTTTTTTAAATTCTTTCTCATGCTCCTTCTGTTTTTTTTTTTAATTTTACTTATCATTTCAACCATTTAATTTTTTTTTAAATTTTACCTACTTATCATTTCAACTTATTTAATACAACATATTCCATAGTAATGTTTTAACTTGAACTTTTTCATACATATACTTTTTTCTTTTTCTTTTTATATATATAGATAAAAGCTTCAATGTAGTCCTTTTTTCCCTAATCAATACTACCTTTATATATATACCAGTTTTAATTTCACTGTATCTCTGGAAAGTACTGCTCTCTGACAGAGAGAACAAAATACAACCAGGAAGAGCTGAAACACTCTACCTCGCCCACAAAAGGAATTGTAGCCACCTTCTCTGCACCCCCCCTCTTTTTAATGTTTTTTGTTTTTTGTCGTTTTTTGGGTTTTTTTGTAGGTTTTGTTTGTTTTTAATTTTGTAATTTATAAATCTTATTCTTGGGTCTCATTTTGGCTGGATTTTTTTGGTAGTGGCTTCCAAATGCTCTGAACTTTCCCAGGGTGCACCTTGCCTAGATCGTGATTGATATTTTTGACTGTACATCTGCTCAACCACAATTCAACAGGATGACTAAGAGGAGGAACTCCCAACAAAGAAAAGACCCAGAGACAATTTCCTCTCCTGCAGACCTAATGGATATCAATATAAGCAAGAAGTCAGAAATAGACTTCAGGGTAACAGTTATGAAGATGATAGCTAGAATGGAGAAATCAATTAATGGCAACAGAGAGTCTCTAAGGGCAGAAATGAGAGCTGAACTGGCAGAATTTAAGAATGCTATCAATGAGATCCAATCTAATCTAAATATTTTAATAGCTAGGGTAAATGAGGCAGAACAAATTAGTGATCTAGAAGAAAAACTGATAGAAAAGAAAGAAAAAGAGGAAGCCTGGGAGAAACAGCTTAAAATCCATGAAAACAGAATTAGGGAAATAAGTGATGCCATGAATCATTCCAATGTCAGAATTATTGGGATCACTGAGGGGGTGGAGAGAGAGAAGACAAAAGATATACTTGAGCAAATCATAGCTGAGAACTTCCCTAATCTGGGGAATGAAATAAGCATTTGTGTCCTAGAGGCAGAGAGGACCCCTCCCAAGATCAAGGAGAACAGACCAACGCCACAGGATGCAATAGTAAAACTTGCAAATTCTAGAACCAAGGAAACTATCTTAAGGGCAGTTAGGGAGAAGAGATTCCTTATGTACAGAGGGAGGAACATCAGAATAATGTCAGACCTATCCACAGAGACCTGGCAAGCCAGAAAGGCCTGGCAAGACATAGTCAGGGTACTAAATGAGAAGAACATGCAGCCAAGAATACGCTATCTGTCAAGGCTGTCATTTAGAATGGAAGGAGAGATGCAGAGCTCCCAGGACCAGCAGAAACTAAAAGAATATGTGACCACTAAGCCGGCCCTGCAAGAAATATTAAAGGGTGTTCTATAAAAGGAGAAAGACCCCAAGAGTGATATAGAACAGAAATTTACAGAAACAATCTATAGAAACTAGGACTTTACAGGCAACATGATGACAATAAATTCATATCTTTCAATAATCACTTCAATGTGAATGGCCTAAATGCTCCCATAAAATGGTGCAGGGTTGCAGATTGGATAAAAAGACAGGACCCATCATATGCTATCTATAAGAAACTAATTTTGAACCTAAAGATACATCCAGACTGAAAATGAAGGGATGGAGATCCATCATCCGTGTAAATGGACCTCAAAAGAAAGCTGGGGTAGCAATTCTCATATCAGACAAATTAGATTTTAAGCTAAAGACTGTAGTTAGAGACACAGAAGGACACTATATCATTCTTAAAGGGTCTATCCCACAAGAAGATCTAACAATTATAAGTATCTATGCCCCCGACATGGGAGCAGCCATCTACATAAGCCAAATGTTAACCAAAATAAAGAGTCATATTGATAATAATACATTAATTGTAGGAAACCTCAATACTACACTCTCAGCAATAGACAGATCATCTAAGCAGAAAATCAACAAAGAAAGAAGACCTACTCCACTCTCAGCAATAGACAGATCATCTAAACAGAAAATGAACAAATAAACATCTAAGCAGAAAATCAACAAAGAAACAACAACAAAGAATGACACACTGGACCAGATGGACCTCATAGATATACACAGAACATTCCACCCTAAAACAACAAAATACTCATTCTTCTCAAACACACATGGAACTTTTTCCAGAATAGACCACATACTGGTCACAACTCAGGTCTCAACTGATACTAGAAGATTGAGATTATTCCCTGTATTTTCTAAGACCATAATGCTTTAAAACTGGAACTCAATCACAAGAAAAAATTTCGCAGAAATTCAAACACTTGGAAGCTAAAGACCACTCTGCTTAAGAATGTTTGGGTCAACCAGGAAATCAAAGAAGAACTTAAACAACTCATGGAATCCAGTGAGAATGAAAACACATCAGTCCAAAACCTATGGGATACTGCAAAGGTGGTCCTAAGGGGGAAATACATAGCCATCCAAGCCTCACTCAAAAAATTTAAAAAATCCCAAATTCACCAACTATCTTTACACCTTAAAGAACTGGAGAAAAAACAACAAACGATGCATAAGCCATGCATTAGAAGAGAAATATTTAAGATTATAGCAGAGATCCATGAATTAGAAACCAGAAATACAGCAGAGCATAACAAAACTAGAAGCTGGTTTTTTGAAAGAATTAGTAAGATCGATAAACCACTGGCCAGACATATCCAAAGAAAAGAGAAAGGACCCAAATTAATAAGATTATGACTGAAAGGGGAGAGATCACGACTAACACCAAGGAAATAGAAACAATTTTTACAAATTATTATCAAGAACTATATGCAAATAAATTAAGTAACCTGGAAGAAATGGATGCCTTCTGGGAAACGTATAAACTACCAAGACTGAAACAGGAGAAATAGACACATGAATAGACCAATAATCAGTAACGAGATTGAAGCAGTTATCAAAAACCTCCCAAAAAACAAGAGTCCAGAGCCTGATGGATTCCCTGGGGAATTCTACCAAACATGCAAAGAAGAAATAATACCTATTCTTCTGAAGCTGTTTCAAAAAATAGAAACAGAAGGAAAGTTTCCAGACTCATTCTATGAGGCCAGCATTACCTTGATCCCAAAACCAGGCAAAGACCCCATCAAAAAAGGAGAATTACAGACCAATATCCCTGATGAATATGGATGCCAAAATTCTCAACAAAATCCTAGCTAATAGGATCCAACAGTACATTAAAAGGATCATCCACCACGACCAAGTGGGATTTATCCCTGGGATGCAAGGGTGGTTCAACATTCACAAATCAATCAATGTGATAGAACACATTAGTAAGAGGAGAGAGAAGAACCATATGATCCTCTCAGTTGTGCAGAAAAAGCATTTGACAAAATACAGCATCCTTTCCTGATTAAAACTCTTCAGAGTGTAGGGATAGAGGGAACATTCCTCAACATCATAAAAACCACCTATGACAAGCCAACAGCAAATATCATTCTCAATAGGGAAAAGCTGAGAGCCTTTCCCTTAAGATCAGGAACAAGACAGGGATGCCCACTCTCACCACTACTGTTCAACATAGTACTAGAAGTCCTAGCAACAGCAATCAGACAACAAAAAGAAATAAAACGTATTCAAATTGGCAAAGAAGAAGTCACACTCTCTTCGCAGATGACATGATACTTCATGTGGAAAAACCAAAGACTCCACCCCCAAATTACTAGAACTCATTCAGCAATTCAGTAATGCGGCAGGATACAAAATCAATGCACAGAAATTGCTTTCTTATACACTAACAATGCAACAGTAGAAGGAGAAATTAGAGAACCAATTCCATTTACAATAGCACTAAAAACCGTAAGATACCTTGGAATAAACCTAACCAAAGAGGTAAATGATTTATACTCTAGGAACTACAGAATGAAAGAAATTGAAGAACACACAAAAATATGGAAAGAAATTCCATGCTCATGGATCAGAAGAATAAACATTGTTAAAATGTCTATGCTGCCCAGAGCAATCTATACCTTCAATGCCATCCCGATCAAAATTCAAACGGCATTTTTCAAAGTGCTGGAACAAACAATCCTAAAATTTGTATTAAATTAGTATGGAATCAGAAAAGATCCCGAATTGCCAAGGAAATGCTGAAAAAGAAAAACAAAGCTGGGACATCAAGTTGTTTGATTCTGAGCTATATTACCAAGCCTTGATCACCAAGACAGCATGGTACTGGCACAAAAACAGACATATAGACCAATGGAACAGAATAGAGAACCCAGATATGGACCCTCAACTCTATGGTCAAATAATCTTTGACAAAGCAGGAAAAAACATGCAATGGAAAAAAGGCAGTCTCTTCAATAAATGGTGCTGGGAAAATTGGACAGCCACATGCAGAAGAATGAAACTGGACCATTATCTAACACGATTCACAAAGATAAACTCAAAGTGGATGAAAGACCTCAATGTGAGACAGGAATCCATCCTAGAGGAGAACAGATGGAGAATATAGGCAGTAACCTCTTTGACATTGGCCACAACAACTTCTTTCAAGACACTTCCCAAAAGGTAAGGGAAACAAAAGCGAAAATGAACTTTTAGGACTTCATCAAGATAAAAAGCTTCTGCACAGCAAAGGAAAAAGTCACAAAACAAAGAAGCAACCCACAGAATGGGAGAAGATATATGCAAATGACACTACAGACAAAGGGCTGGTATCCAAGATATTTAAAGAACTTCTCAAATGTAAGACTGAAAAAATAAAGAATCAAGTCAGTAAATGGGCAATAGACATGAACAGACACTTCTCCAAAGAAGACATACAAATGGCTAACAGACACATGAAAAAATATTCCTCATCATTAGCCATCAGGGACATTCAGGTCAAAACCACATTGACATACCACCTTACACCAGTTAGAATGACAAAAATCGACAAGGCAAGACACAACAAAAAATGTTGGAGAAGTTTGTGGAGAAAGGGGAACCCTCTTATACTGTTGGTGGGAATGCAAGTTGGTACAGCCACTTTGGAAAACAGTGTTGAGGGACCTCAAAAAAATTACAAATAAAGCTACACTATGACTCAGCAATTGCACTACTGGTTATTTACACCAAAGACACAGTTGTAGTGAAAAGAAGGGACATATGCACCCCAATGTTCATAGCAGCAATGTCCACAATAGCCAAACTGTGGAAAGAGCTGAGATGACCTTCAACTGAAGGTCGACTGAAGAAGATGTGATTCACATATACAATGGAATATTACTCAGCTATCAGAAAGGATGAATAATCAACTGTCGTATCAACATGGATGGGACTAGAGGAGATTATGCTAAGTGAAATAAATCAAGCAGAGAAAGTCAATTATCATATGGTTTCACTTATTTGTGGAACATAAGGAATAGCATGGAGGACATCAGGAGAAAGAAGGGCAAATGAAGGGGGGAAGCCAGAGGAAGAGACAAACCATGAGAGACTATGGACTCCGAGAAGCAAACTGAGAGTTTTGGAGGGGATGGGAGGGGGGTATGTGTTAGCAGGGTGATGGGTATTAAGGAGGGAATATATTGCATGGAGCACTGGGTGTTATACGAAACAATGAATCATGGAACACTATATCAAAAACTAATGATGTACTGTGTGGTGACTAACATAACATAATAAAATAAAATCAAAAAAAGAAAAAAGAAAAGAAAAGAAACTGAAGTGCACCAAGCCTATTGTGGAAGGTAAAGCTTTACACCATGAGACCTGCTAAGTAATTACCTATGGTAAGAACTGAAAAAATCACAAATAGATTTAGTTACTAGAAGCCAGAATCCTCATTATTTAGCCATAATTTTGCATAGTGCATTATTTTCTCTTTGATGTTCCAGAGATTCTTTATTTATTGTATTTTATTTATTTATTTATTTATTTTTAAATTTTATTATGTTAAGTTAATCATCATACATTACATCATTAGTTTTTGATGTAGTGTTCCATGATTCATTGTTTGCATAGAATACCCAGTGCTCCATTCAATAGTGCCCTCTTTAATACCCATCACCAGGCTAACACATCCCCCCATACCCCTCGCCTCTAGAACCCTCAGTTTGTTTCTCAGAGTCCATAGTCTCTCATGGTTCGTCTCCCCCTCTGACTCCCCCCCTTCATTTTTCTCATCCTACTATCTTTTTTTTTTCCATATAATGTATTATTTGTTTCAGAGGTACAGGTCTGTGATTCATCATTCTTACACAATTCATAGTGCTCACCATAGCACATACCCTCTCCAATGTCTATCACCCAGCCACCCCATTCCCCCACCCCCCACCACTCTAGCAACCCTCAGTTTGTCTCCTGAGATTAAGAATTCCTCCTATCAGTTAGATCATATGATACATATCATATGTCTTTCTCTGATTGACTTATTTTGCTTGGCATAATACCCTCTAGTTCCATCCACATCATTGCAAATGGCAAGATTTCGTTTTTTTGTTTTTTGTTTTTTGTTTTTTCGATGGCTGCATAATATTCCATTGTGTATATATACCACATCTTCTTTATCCATTCATCTGTCGATGGACATCTTGGCTCTTTCCATAGTTTGGCTATTGTGGACATTGTTGCTATAAACATTGGGGTGCACGTACCCCTTCAGATCCCTACATTTGTATCTTTGGGGTAAATACCCAGTAGTGCAATTGTTGGGTTGTAGTGTAGCTCTATTTTCAACTTTTTGAGGAACCTCCATACTGTTTTCCTGAGTGGTTGCACCAGGTTCCTTTCCTACCAACAGTGTAGGAGGGTTCCCCTTTCTCCACATCCTCGCCAACATCTGTCGTTTCCTGACTTGTTAATTTTACCATTCTGACTGGTGTGAGGTGGTATCTCATTGAGGTTTTGATTTGGATTTCCTGATGCTGAGCGATGTTGAGCACTTTTTCATGTGTCTGTGGGCCATTTGCTTGTCTTTGGAAAAATATCTGTTCATTTCTTCTGCCCATTTCTTGATTGGATCATTTGTTCTTTGGGTGTTGAGTTTGATAAGTTCTTTATAGATTTTTGATACTAGCCTTTTATCTGATATGCCATTTGCAAATATCTTCTCCCATTCTGTCGGTTGTCTTTTGGTTTGGTTGACTGTTTCCTTTGCTATGCAAAAGCTTTTTATCTTTTTTTTTTTTTAAGATTTTATTTATTTACTGAACAGAGAGAGAGAGTTAGTAAGAGAAGGAACAGAAGCAGGGGGAGTGGGAGAGGGAGAAGCAGGCTTCCCGCTGAGCAGGGAGCCTGATGCAGGGCTCAATCCCAGGACCCTGGGGTCAGGACCTGAGCTGAAGGTAGATGCCTAATGAATGAGCCCCTCAGGCACCCCAAAAGCTTTTATCTTGATGAAGTCCCAATAGTTCATTTTTGCCCTTCCTTCTCTTGTCTTTGGCAATGTTTCTAGGAAGAAGTTGCTGTGACTGAGGTCGAAGAGGTTGCTGCCTGTGTTCTCCTTTAGGACTTTGAGGGACTCCTGTCTCACACTGAGGTCTTTCAACCATTTGGAGTCTATTTTTGTGTGTGGTGTAAGGAAATGGTCCAGTTTCATTCTTCTGCATGTGGCTGTCCAATTTTCCCAACACCATTTGTTGAAGAGACTGTCTTTTTTCCATTGGACATTCTTTCCTGCTTTATCAAAGATTAGTTGACCAAAGAGTTGAGGGTCCATTTCTGGGCTCTCTATTCTGTTCCACTGATCTATGTGTCTGTTTTTGTGCCAGTACCATACTGTCTTGATGATGACAGCTTTGTAATACAGCTTGAAGTCCGGAATTGTGATGCCACCAGCTTTGCTTTTCTTTTTCAACATTCCTCTGGCTATTCGGGGTCTTTTCTGGTTCCATACAAATTTTAGGAGGATTTGTTCCATTTCTTGAAAAAAGTGGATGGTATTTTGATAAGGATTGCATTGAATGTGTAGATTGCTCTAGGTAGCATTGACATCTTCACAATATTTGTTCGTCCAATCCATGAGCATGGAAGTTTTTTCCATTTCTTTGTATCTTCCTCAATTTCTTTCATGATTATTTTATAGTTTTCTGAGTACAGATTCTTTGCCTCTTTGGTTAGATTTATTCTTAGGAATCCTATGGTTTTGGGTGCAATTGTAAATGGGATCGACTCCTTAATTTGTCTTTCTTCTGTCTTGTTGTGGGTGTATAGGAATGCCACTGATTTCTGTGCATTGAGTTTATATCCTGCCACTTTACTGAATTCCTGTATGAGTTCTAACAGTTTTGGGGTGGAGTCTTTTGTGTTTTCCACATAAAGTATCATATCATCTGCAGAGAGTGAGAGTTTGACTTCTTTGCCGATTTGGACGCCTTTTATTTCTTTTTGTTGCCTGATTGCTGTGGCTAGGACTTCTACTACTATGTTGAATAGCAGTGGTGATAGTGGATATCTCTGCCGTGTTCCTGACTTTAGGGGGAAAGCTCTCAATTTTTCCCCATTGAGAATGATATTCGCTGTGGGTTTTTCAAGATGGCTTTTATGATATTGAGGTATGTACCCTCTATCCCTATACTCTGAAGAGTTTTGATCAAGAAAGGATGCTATACTTTGTCAAATGTTTTTTCTGCATGTATTGAGAGGATCATATGGTTCTTGTTTTCTCTTTTGTTAATGTATTGTATCACATTGATTGCTTTGTGGGTGTTGAACCCACCTTGCAGCCCAGGGATAAATCCCACTTGGTCATGTTGAATCATCCTTTTAATGTACTGTTGGATCCTATTGGCTAGTATTTTGATGAGAATTTTTGCATCCATGTTCATCAGGCATATTGGTCTGTAATTCTCTTTTTTGATGGGGTCTTTGTCCGGTTTGGGGATCAAGGTAATGGTGGCCTCATAAAACGAGTTTGGAAGTTTTCCTTCCATTTCTATTTTTTGGAACAGTTTCAGAAGAATAGGTACTAATTCTTCTTGAAATGTTTGGTAGAATTCCCCAGGGAAGCCATCTGGCCCTGGGCTTTTGTTTCTTGGGAGAGTTTTGATTATTGCTTCAATTTCCTTAGTGGTTATAGGTCTGTTCAGGTTTTCTATTTCTTCCTGGTTCAGTTTTGGTAGTTGAGACATCTCTAGGAATGCATCCATTTCTTCCAGGTTATCTAATTTGCTGGCATAGAGTTGCTCATAATATGTTCTTATAATTGTTTGTATTTCTTCGGTGTTGGTTGTGATCTCTCGTCTTTCATGCATGATTTTATTTATTTAGGTCATTTCTCTTTTCTTTTTGATATGTCTGGCCAATGGTTTATCAATCTTATTAATTCTTTCAAGGAACAAGCTCCTGGTTTTGTTGATCTGTTCTACTGTTCTTTTGGTTTCTATTTCATTGATTTCTTCTCTGATCTTTATTATTTCTCTTCTCCTGCTGGGTTTAGGCTTTATTCGATATTCTTTCTCCAGGTCCTTAGGTGTAGGGTTAGTTTGTGTATTTGAGACCTTTCTTGTTTCTTGAGAAAAGCTTGTATTTTTATATACTTTCCTCTTAGGACTGCCTTTGCTGCATCCCAAAGATTTTGAACAGTTGTGTTTTCATTTTCATTGGTTTCCATGAATTTTTTAAATTCTTCTTTAATTTCCTGGTTGACCCATTCATTCTTTAGTAGGATGCTCTTTAGCCTCCATGTATTTGAGTTCTTTCTGACTTTCCTCTTGTGATTGAGTTCCAGTTTCAAAGCGTTGTGGTCTGAAAATATGCAGGGAATGATCCCACCTTTTTGGTACCAGTTGAGACCTGATTTGTGGCCTAGGATGTGATCTGGAGAACATTCCATGGGCACTCAAGAAGAATGTGTATTTTGTTGCTTTGGGATGGAATGTTCTGAATATATCTGTGAAGTCCATTTGTTCCAGTGTGTCATTTAAAGTCTTTATTTCCTTGACGATCTTTTGCTTAGATGATCTGCCATTTCAGTGAGGGTGGTGTTAAGGTGCCCCACTATTATTGTATTGTTGTCAATATGTTTCTTTGCTTTTGTTATTAATTGGCTTACATAATTGGCTGCTCCCACTCAGGGGCATAGTTATTTATAATTGTTAGATCTTGTTGAATAGACTCTTTAAGTATGATAGAGTGTCCTTCCTCATCTCTTATTATAAATAGTCTTTGGTTTAAAATCTAATTTGTCTGATATAAGGATTGCCACCGCAGCTTTTTTTGGTGTCCATTAGCATTGTAAATTGTTTTCCACCAGCTCACTTTCAATCTGGGGGTGTCTTTGGGTCTAAAATGTGTCTTTTGCAGACAGCATATTGATGGGTCTTGTTCTTTTATCCAATCTGATAGCCTGTGTCTTTTGATCTGGGCATTTAGCCCATTTACATTCAGGGTAACTATTGAAAGATAGGAATTTAGTGTCATTGTGTTGCTTGTAAGGTGACTGTTACTGTATATTGTCTGTGTTCCTTTCTGGTCTATGTTACTTTTAAGCTCTCTCTTTGCTTAGAGGACCCTTTTCAATATTTCTTGTAGGGCTGGCTCCGTGTTTGCAAATTCCTTTAGTTTTTGTTTGTCCTGGAAGCTTTTTATCTCTCCTTCCATTTTCAGTGACAGTCTAGCTGGATATAGTATTCTTGGCTGCATATTTTTCTCATTTAGTGCTCTGAAGATATCATGCTAGTCTTTTCTGGCCTGCCAGGTCTCTGTGGATAGGTCTGTTGCCAATCTAATGTTTCTACCATTGTAGGTTACAGACTTCTTGTCCTGAGCTGCTTTTAGGATTTTCTCTTTGTCTCTGAGACTCATAAGTTTTACTATTAGATGTCGGGGTATTGACCTATCTTTATTGACAAAGGGTGTTCCCTGTGCCTCCTGGATTTTGATGCCTGTTTCCTTCCCCAAATTAGGGAAGTTCTCTGCTATAATTTGCTCCAATATGCCTTCTGCCCCCCCTTCTTCTTCTGGGATCCCAATTATTCTAATATTGTTTCATCTTATGGTATCACTTATCTCTCGAATTCTGCCCTCCTGATTCAGTAGTTGTTTATCTCCCTTTTTCTCAGCTTCTTTATTCTCCATCATTTGGTCTTTTATATCAGTAATTCTCTGTTCTGCCTCATTTATCCTAGCTGTTAGAGCTCCATTTTTTATTGCACCTCATTAATAGCCTTTTTGATTTTGACTTGGTTAGATTTTAGTTTTTTTTATTTCTCCAGAAGGGGTTTCTCTAGTGTTTTCCATCCTTTTTTCAAGCCCAGCTAGTATCTTTATTATCATCATTCTGAACTCTAGTTCTGACATCTTACTAATGTCCATATTGATTAGGTCCCTGGCAGTTGGTACTGCCTCTTGTTCTTTTGTTGAGGTGATTTTTTTCCATCTTGTCATTTTGTCTAGAGGAGAATAGATGAATGAGAGAACAAAATGCTAACAGGGTAGCAATGATCCCAGAAAAATATACACTAAACAAATTAGAAGAGACCTGAAACCGGGCAAAAAGAAAGGGAAAGAAAGAAAAAATAAAAAAGAAAAGAAAAATGAGAAAGGAAAAGAAAAAAAAAGAAAAAGAAAAAAAAGTTAATATGATCAGGCTGGTGAATAGATCAGTGCCACACACTAGATTTTGGGTGTATTTTGGTGTGTCAGACAAATCTGTCTGCCAAAATTTTAAAGAAAGAAAAAGCTGTATATGTACCTAAATAAGGGTAAATACGATAAAGGGATGGAATATGACTGTAAAGATGAAAATTATAAAAGATTTTATAAAAGGAATTGATAAGATAAGTTGGTTGAGAAAAGAAGGAAGAGAAATTTTTAAAAAAGGAGAGAATTTGATCAGGCAGAAGACTAGATCAAAGCCATACGCTAGAGATTTAGGGTATATTTTGGTGTTAGAAGAAACTGTATCCCAAAATTTTAACGAGAGAACAACTTATATATATATACCAAAAATAAGGTTAACTACAATGAAGGGATAGAATGTGACTCTAGAACTGAAAAATAAAAAAGATTTTTAAAAAAGGGATTGATAAGATGTTGGTTGAAGAAGGGAAAATTAAAAATTAAAAAAAACAGAAAAAGAAAAAAAAAGAAAAAGAAAAATTTAACTTTGAAAGACTAAAGAATCAGGGGAAAAAAAGCCATGAATTCTATGTGCTGTATTCCCCTAGCGCTGGAGTTCTGCCATTCTCATTGATCAGTAAACTTGGTCTTGGCTCGCTGTTCTTGTGGATCCTCTGGGGGAGGGGCCTTTTGCAGTGGTTCTCAAATGTCTTTGCCTGAGGTGGAATTGCACCGCCCTTGCCGGAGGCCAGACTACGTAATCTGCTCGAGTTTGCTCTTGGGAGCTTTTGTTCCCTGCAAGCTTTCCCTACAGCTTTGGAGGACGAGAGTGAAAATGGTGGCCTCCCAATCTCTGCCCCAGAGGAGCCGAGAACTCAGGGCCCCATTCCTCAGTGAACTCCCAGAGAAAAGCAGTCAATCACTCCTGTCTCCCCGGTCTCCAGCCAGACTCCCTGCTCACCCGGCCTTTGACCGAGCATTTCTATCTCTGGCACACGACCCAGTTTAGAGTCTCCAAATCCAGCTCCTGCACCACTCCTCTTGGGAGAGGAAGGGGAGTCTCCCCAGATCTGCCACTTGTTGGGTCCCTGCTGGAAGAGCAGTGGCCCAACTGTGTCACGGATCACAGTTTATGGCCACCTCGAGCTGAGAGCCCACTCCTCAGCTCCGTCTCTGCAGCCAGCTTCCCTGCTCCAATACCTGGGAGCTCTGCTGTACTCAGGCTCCCCGGTCTTTCTGTGACCCTGAGGGTCCTGAGACCACACTGTCCCAGCAAGTGTTCCACTCCCCACTTAGCCACTGGAGTGACATCCCTCAGTGGAGCAAACTTCTAAAAGTTCCAATTTTGTGCTCCGCTGCTCTATCACTTGCCGGTAGCTGGCTGATGGAGGTGCCCTCCCCCTGCTGTCTATCTTCCCATATATCGCCTCGGATTCACTTCTCCACATGTCCTACCTTACAGAAAGTGGTCGCTTTTCTGTTCAGAGAGTTGTTGCTATTCTTTTCTTCGATCTTCTGTTGAGTTCGTAGGTGTTCAGAATGGTTTGTTACCTATCTAGCTGAATTCCTGGGACCAAACAAAATTTAGGTCTCCTACTCCTCTGCCATCTTGCTCCCGGATCTGTTTATTGTATTTTATTTATTTTTTTTTTTAAAGATTTTATTTATTTATTTGACAGAGAGAGAGAGAGAGTGAGAGAGGGAACACAAGCAGGGGGAGTGGGAGAGGGAGAAGCAGGCTTCCCGCGGAGCAAGGAGCCCGATGCGGGGCTCGATCCCAGGACCCTGGGATCATGACCTGAGCTGAAGGCAGACGCTTAATGACTGAGCCACCCAGGCGCCCCTGTTTATTGTATTTTAGAGAACTTCCTTCAACCATCCTATTTTGGGTAGGTTTTCTACTGACGAATTGTCATAGTATTTCTTCATTTGAGAATGCCTTCATTTCCCCTTCATTCCTAGATTATCTGTATTGGTAATGAATTCCAGGATAACCGATCTTTCCTTTAGCCCTTGGAAAATATGCTAGTTCCTTCTATCCTCCAGGTTTCTGATTTTAAAAAAATCTCCCATTACTCAAAATACTTTTTCTCATAGGTAAGGTGGAATTCCTCTTTCACTGTTTTCAAGATTTTTCCCATGTCTTTAATGTTTAAAAGTTTAATTATGATGTGTCTAGATATAAATTTCTTTGGGCTTGCCTTGTTTGGTGCTACTTAGCTTCTTCAACCTATAAGTTTATGTCTCTAGCCAAATTTGGGAAGTTTTCAGCCATTTTTCTTTTAAGTATGTTCTTTTAAGTACATTAAGACCCTCCTTTCCCTTTTTTTGGAACCTCAGTAATATGAATTTTAGATCTTTTCTTATAGTCTCACAGATTCCTAGCCTCTGTGTATTTTTTAAATAAAATTTCATTCTCTTTCCATTGTTTACATAGGCTAACATAGCTTTCTCTCTCCTAGTTCACTGATTCTTTCCTCTATTCCGTTCATTCTGCCACTCCATTCACTGAACTTTTAAGCAATTGTATTTTTCAATTCTAAAATTTTGATTTGGTTCCTCTTATATCTTATTCTTTGATGAAGTTTTCTGATTATTCATTTCTTTAAAATGTGCTTGTATTTGCTTATTGAAGTATTTCTATTATGACTGCTTTAAAATCTTTATCAGGTGGTTTCATCATGTCTGTATTATTGATGTTGACATCTGTTGACTCTCCTTTTTTGTTCATTTTGACATCTTCCCAATTCTTGTATGATGAGTGATTTCATATTGAAGACTGGACATTTTGTCTTATGAGACTCTGTATTTTATTTAAACTTCCTGTTTTAATTGGATTTTTCTGACACCAGTTTTTCAGGAGTAGAGGGAAGCACCATTTCATTACTTCCAGGTGGAGGTAGAAGTCCAGGTTCATCACTTAGACACCATCACACCAGAGGTGGGGGGAGGGGGGAGTCCTTCCTACATTACCTTGTAGGCAATTGTGAGAGTTCTAGATTCCCATATAGTCCCCACTCACACAATAGAGGGGTTGGCTTCAGTACTACTGGGTAATGGTAAATGTCCTGATTCTCCTGTGGTCCACTGCATACACCAATATATCACAAAGTGTAAGGAATGCCTTGTTACTGCTCAGTGAGGTAGAAGTTTAGGCTTCCCATGTGGCCTCCATGAACATCATGAGGTAGGAGGGCTTGTTACCAACAGGTGGGGAAGAATGTCATGGCTCACTACTTGGTCTTTTCTGATATTACCAAGGCAAGGATGTTGGATCACCTCATCACAACTCAATAACGTTGGAAGTCTAGACTCTCCACTTGGCTTTTGTTGGTGTGGTTAGGGTTGGGATGTGTTTTTTGTTTGTTTGTTTTTATTGTGTTTGTGCAGAATAGAGGGGTATTACCTGAAAGTTTCCTGTCATAATATGTTGTCCCTTTTGTGGTCCTCTGGCTAGGAGCAGGCTTCCATTGGAGCTTCAGTCATTGTGCTTCTTGGCATTTCCAGATTACTAGTTTCTTCATGTCCAAGTCTTGGTTACATGAGGAAAAAAGCAAACCCAAGAATTCGCCACCACGTCATTCTCTGTGTCCTGAGCTCCCTAGCTGATCAGCCTTCTTTTCTTCACTTCTAGAGTCTTCTCACATTTGTTTTATATGCAATTTCCAGAGTTGTTAGATATATTTAGCAGGAGTAATATGGGAAAATATGTCTACTGCATCTTCACAGAAGCTGAAGTCCCGTTTTTGTTTGTTGGCTCCTTTTTTGGTTTTGTTTCATTTTTTTGGTTTTTGGTTTGTTTTAGGTGAGACAGGATGGCTGGAATAGAAAGAATTCCTTTCCCTCAAATGAAAAAAAAAAGCTCTAGCAAGGTGCTTTCCTTTAGAGGGTAAGCCTTTGTTATGGAGAAGTCTCTGGTGCATTTCACAAGGATTACTCTTTCCTCCCCCTTCCAGAGTCAAGAGAAAATATTTCCTGGCTCCTCATGAGAACCTGATGAGGAGCTTTGGAGTAAATGTGGGGGTTCAGTTAAAACTGTAGCTTCAGGAGTTTTCTACTCTCCCACTAGTCCACACAATCTCCAACAATTTTTAAAAATGACCTTTCAAGTAGTCCTACCAGTTTATGGCTCCAGTAGCTTCTGCTCCAGGTAAATAGATCTCAGCTTTGACTTTTGGGTTGCTCCTATCTCTTCAAATTTCAAGGTGGCAGAGTGTCCTGTGGCTTCTTTTCTGATGGGTCCAAGAAAAGTTGTTGATATTCAGTTTGTTCAACTTTTTTTTTCTTGTTATGTAGATGAGAGGGAGACTTCCACACTCTTTACAAATTGAAGTTAAGACTGGAAGTTCCCTGGATTTTCCTTCCCCTTCTTTTTATCTCATGCCACCTCCCTTCATATTTTTTAAAATGTAGCAAAAGATATTTTGAGCTACTAATTGAAGCACTCCTTCCAGTAGTGACTTGTCTCCCACGACTTTATTCTCTAAGACTTTTCAGATTTCTAATCCAGGGAAGTAATAACAAAAGAAAGGGAAAAGGAAATTAAAATGTCTCAACTCTTAATTTATAATAGCTGTGGAGACACTAACAGCAAAATCTTTGGGAGAGTATGGCAGGTCTTCCAACTTGCCTGTAATCTCTGTAACAGCCTCCTCCTCTATTGAGTCCTTAGTTTGAGGTGGCAACATACAGGAATGAGAGGGAAAGAGTGACAACTACTAGTGATGTAGGAAAGATGTTAGGGTTTGAAGCCCATGACCAAGAAAGAACTCTTGGTGCAAAAAAGTGCTTTTATTAAAGCACTGAGACAGGACCTGTGGGCAGAAAGAGCTGCACCGGCATCATGAGGAGTGGCCCATTAATATACTTTGAAGTTGGGAGTGGGTGAGGGATAGTGTAAGCCTCTAAGGAATTTTGGAAGCAAGGTTTCCAGGACCTTGAGGGGGCTAGCTATTGTTGGAAAAAGGTCATTTATTACTATATATAAAACCTTAGTCATGAGACCCTTCAGATGTATATCAGTGGGGCATATGCTTGGGGGATGATTATCAATGCATATCTTGGGGGTTTAGAGATAAAAGAAGTTTCCAAAGGAATTTTTATGTGTTAAAATAGACTTACAAGATTAGGTTGGGGGTGGGTGGACTAGGATTGTCTTTTGTCCTTAGCAAAGTATTAATATGGAGGCAGTTGAGTCCCTAGAGGAATGTCACTCTGCCTGTTTCAAGGACTTATGTGGGCTGTAAGAAGTAAAGAAATTTAATATTTTTTCTTCTGCCTTTGTTTCCCACATCACTAGTAGTTTCCTGAGCTTGAGTCATGTTCTCTTTCCCAAAGTTGAATCACATTGAGTGTGTGTGTGTGTGTGTGTATGTGTGTGTAGGGGTATTGGGAGGGTATGTAGCGAAACAACAAAAACATCAAGACTGTCTTCACAGGCATGAAGTAGCACAGGGTCATGCTCTCAGAAGGACTCCACACTTATTTTAATGATTTGTTGTTGTCTTGAAATTTCTAATAATTTTTAAAAACAAGACTCTGAATTTTCATTTTGTGCTGGGCCTCTATAAATTGTACAGCTGCTCCTAGAAAATATAAGAGCCAAGGAACCTGATTCTTGGAAGGGCTCTGGATGGAAGCAAATTTCATAGAATTTCAAGAAGCCCAAAGCATATTGAAAGTGCTAGTGCAGAGATGACTGCAGGGAGTGTCAGGCAGAAATGCCTGGGGAAGTGACAGTTCTCTGCATCTAACACTGAATGGGGAACAGCCAGATTATGATGTATAGTAAAAAGGAGTGTAGGTGTTACTGAGCAGAATGGGGATGAGAAGGAGGGAGGAGGAAGAGAGAGAGAGATGCTCACTTCTCTAATGCCCTGGTACTATGTTAGTCCTTGGAAATTAGATCCAGCATAGAGAATGAGGGGATATATACTATAAGTAGGCAGAGATTACCTAAAATTGATTGAAATTAACTTCCCACTATCTTGTAGAATTAGGATATCAAATCAAACTCAGTGCTATGGACTGAATATTTGTGTCCCTCCAATGTTCATATATTGATGTCCTATCCCCCAATGTGATGATATTTGGAGATAGGGCCTTTGGGAAGTGATTAGATTATACAAAGTAATAATAGTAGGGCCTTGGCCTGATGGGATCAGTGTGTTTTAAAGAGACACCAGAGAATCTTCTCTCTGTCTCCTCTGTGTGAAGACACAGTGAAAAGGCCACTATTTATGAGCCATAAAGACAGTTTTCACCAAAGCCTCGCAGCTTCCAAACTGAGACATAAATTTCTGTCATTTAAGCCACTTGGTTTATCATATTATGTTATGGCAGCCCAAGCTGACTAAGTCACTCAGAGAAAAATAAAATTATACTTAATGCCCATTTTAATTTAAAGCCATGTTTGTGCCCATTATAAACTCTACATTTCAGCCCAGTAAAGGGTTTGACATATCCCAAAGGTGATAGTCTTTTCTTCACTTCTGTATCAAATTGCTAGGAGACTAGAACTGTTTCATAAGAGATTAAACTGGGTGATATGAATTATCTTGCTAAAAGGTTTTAAGTCTCTGTTTATTTACGGAAGTAATCCTTTACCCTGTGTTTCATCAATCACTGTTTCTAAAACTCTAACCATTTGGATGGCAATTTAGATTACTACTGCTTTTTAAAATACATTGTTATTTTATAATATCACCAAAATGTGTCTTGGTGAATTTCAATACAAAATCATTGTCTAGGTTTTGTAACTAAACCTGTTAAAACTAGGAAACTTGCTAAACCCAGAAAGACAGCCTGGGGCTAAAGACACTTGTTGGGTCATTGATCAATAGTGACAGCAAATAGTGACCTCACGCCAATAGAATGTAAACTTCCAAACTCATTGATAGCATTCCTGACTTGGGGTTAGAATTTATGTTCTCTCTCTATAAACTATTTGACTTACGTGATGAATGATGGCTAAGGTAATAGCAGCATAGCTCTGATGAAAATGCAAGTTGGGTTTGAGTTATTTTAAGTCCGGTTTTTTTTTTTTTGAAGGTCAGTATAAATGTCTTGATATACTATAAAAGTTGTTAGAATTGCCTTGTCTTATTTTAGGAAGGAAAATTCATTTTACCAGTCATTTAATGAAAATAATTTTTAGCTTCCAATTTTGTTTTTCTTTTTAATTTGACAAAATGTAGATTTTAACCAGTTATAGTTTCCTTTACTAAAGAAAAGTCTACATGTGAGATATGATGAAAAGTATGTTCTCAATTAAGGTATTCCAGGATCTTCAAAGAGAGTATTCTATTCTTTCAGGAATAGTTGAGTCTTACTAATTAAAAAAAATGTGTTTAGCTACTATTCATGAAAAAAGGCTTAAGAAATTATTTTTTAGGGGCGCCTGGGTGGCTCAGTCTGTTAAGCGGCTGCCTTCGGCTCAGGTCATGATTGCAAGGTCCTGGGATTGAGCCCCACATCGGGCTCCCTGCTCCCTCTGCCTGCCACTCTGCCTGTTTGTGTTCTCTCTCTCTCTGTCAAGTAAATAAATAAAATCTTTTAAAAAAAGATTATTTTTTAGAACACTTTTACTTGTTATGCTATATATATAGTACAAATATATATATATATTTGGATATAGTGTCAAAATTTTCAGATTGGTGAATCTTCCAAAATTTTCCAAGTTACCATTTCAAAAGAATATATTTTCTTACCTCAAAATAGTCTTTTTTTATTTATTCATTTTTAATTCTTCTAACAGCATGTGAGTTCTTACATCTAATTACATAATATGCCCATAGATCCTATTATATGATATTATATAGTAAAAATGGGTAAATAAAATGAGATTCATAAAATTATTAAAGGAATAAAAATAATTGTATGTATGTACTTTCACAAAATTATGTGCACTCCTTATTGAGCAACTGGTAATAATGTGCAATGCATTTTCCTAATCCTATAATGTAAATAACACCTCTGCAAGGCTGGAGGTTATATAAGCCTATGCTGTAGAATCCTTGTTAGACCCTCTATTTCCTTATAGATGAGGAAACTGAGGTTAAAACGTTAGCCTTCAAAAAGCAAAAGCATAGTAAGAGGTATATCCATTCAAATAGAGGCCATGAGAAAGTCAGAAAGGAATAAATATAAGCTTAAATACTAGATGATATAGGAGATCAGAAAACAGACATTATGATTAAAGTGACTGCCAAAGTCTTGATGCAGGAGGTAGAATTTAGACTCTTCACCAAAGATGGGATGTGTCTGGCAAGATGGAGAGAAGGGAAAATGCTAGCATAAAAGTTAGAAAATTATTTAAGATTTTCAGATGCTGTTATAAGATTTAAAACAAAACAAAAGACACAAGGAATGAAGATTCAGTTTAGATATTGGGTTAATTTAGAAACAGTAGTGTGTTATGTGTTTATTGAGTATGATTGAAAAAGATAGGCTTTAGTTACCTTTAGGCTTTAGCTGCCCATGTTAATTCAAGGTAATTGCTTTAAAAAATGTCCCAAGAAGGTATATTATAAAATGATTGATTTGGCTTAAACATGTTTAGCCAATATAGCCAAAGGAAAAAGGATTTTTTTTTTCATAATGAGCGTCTTAATAAAGAGACTTCATCCCTTTGTCTCAAACTTTATGATTGGCAGTGAAGTAAAGGACTAACTCATTTCTTGAAAATATGGGAGAGTTCTTGCATTACATAATCAATAAACCTAAAGAATGATATTATAGATAGCTAAACCAAAATCCAAAAGCTCAAGTGATTTGCCAAATTTATATAGGAAGTAGGGAGTAGACTGAATTTGACTGAGTCTACTATTCTTTTGACCACAGCATAATGTTTTCACTTTGATGGAACAAATGTTACTACTCACTGTTTGTACAAAATGTTTCACAATTCTAGAAGCTCAGCCACATACTTCATTTGTTTCCTCCAACCTGTGACATTTGGATAAATAAAAAAATCATGATATACAACAATTAAGAAACCGCTTTCCCTGGCCACTCTTCCCATTCTGTCTGTTTACATCCTGATGTTAATAGCCAAGAAGGTGCCAAGGAAAACTTTTCTCATCACTATTGTTTATTTCCTGGCTTCAATATTTGTAAAAACAAATCTAAATTGAATCTTTATTTCCTGTTTTACTTCCATGCTGTGTAGTGAAAACTACTGTTCTTGCATGGGTCAGCACAGATGCTTAGTGGTAATCTGTACCAATGGTGTCATCTTTCAAACTAAACAGAACAATATATATTTGGCTGGGATTTTTCAAGAGCTGTCTTAACTTTCTCTCACCTATCTCACACACAGACACACACACACACACACACGTCTCAATTCTCAGTGGCACTTGTTGAGCAGGAAGGTTAACCTTCATTAAGCTTTATCAGAAGAAGAGCATGCTTGGCTGTAACAAGTCTTCCTGATCTGGTTTTAATTCCTCAGAAATCACATACTGGCCAACTATGAATGCTTTGCATCAGTAGCAGGAAGAAGGGCTTTTTGGTGCTATAATTAAGAGACTATTTATACCACACATACAATTATGTGCTCTCTATTACTAGTTCTTAAAGGTGCTAGGTTGAAGCAACATCTAAATAAGAGGCATGATTTTGCTGCAATACCATGCAACTGCTGAGGATAGCAAAGTTTATCATTCTATTAATCCCACAATTAACCCTCATTACATGGCTTTCTCAGTGCAGGTGCACCCTCAGAATGTGTTCAATTTATTAATGGCCAATCCCATTATATAGCAGACATAGCTGAAGAAGACATGCCTACCACATATGCTCTGGTTTAGAGAAAAGGTGGTTGCCTAAGTCAATTGAGCACAGTGTCTTCAGCAACAGAAGATAAACAAGAGAGGTGCAACATATACAATCAATGTGATTTCCAGCTTTGCTGCTTTCCACAGTAATGTACTGATTCTCACAGCTGCAGCCACTTAACCACTATACCCTAGAATGCCAAGTCAGACCCTACTCTACTCCACCCCAAAAATCACAACCCTAGGCAGGAAGAACATAAGATGTCCTAGGTGAATTAGGTTAGCAATATAGCTGGTTTTATACTGAAATTTTACCTCCTTTTGCCAAATGCCTTCAAATACTGTCTTCACTGTCCTATGTCAGCTCTCCAAATCATAAATCTTATATGAGAATATTTTCCTTGTTTTTAGGATAACGCTTAGTGGTGGTGTTGGCATTATAACAGCTGAGCATAGTACATTTCTTATTCCATTTGATTTTTGTCATCGTTGTTTGTTGTTGGAGAAATAGACATATGTTGACCCAACCTAAGGCATGCTATAAGAACAAAGTTTCTTAATTTGATTGTCAAATGTGTAAGTAAGATTTAGTGCATCTCACATTCTGGCATTTAAAAATTATTTTATTTTTTGTTCTTAAGAGAAAATTATCCCTTCAACCCCATTTTCCTGCTATGTTGGATTTGTCTCTCTTACATGTGGAGAATGAGGCACATTCCTAACTGTACCACATCCACACCCATCACTGAAGAAGGCCAATTGAGGTTGGCAGGTTGTGACATTGAATCTCTTGATTTGCTGAGAAATGAGCCCGGTGAGCTTGAGAGTAGATATTCCCCAGCAAGAGAAGTCACATTTGGTAGCCAGTGAGTCAGATTTTGGTTAACCAATATTCATTTTACTTCCACCAACTTTGCTGGAATAAATTCATGAGTCGGGGCAAAGTGTTCCTTCTTTATTTGTCTTAGACTTGCTGGCCTTAGTCAATGAAAAACAGCCATTTTCACACAGTTGGCTTTGACAGCCAGTGGAGTTTAATGCCCATGATTACTGCAAAGTGGTAAGTTGCACTATGTGATTCACATCTCCCAGGTCATTCCCCAAATATATGTATGTATATGTATATGTATATGTATATGTATATGTATATGTATATGTATATATAGTAGAGATGTACTAAAAATCATACTGCATTGGAAGCCAGAAAATCTAGCTCTACTACTTACACAATTGTGACCTTTTCCAAATCTACTTAACCTTTCTAGACTTCACTTTTCTCATCTGCTGAAGGAATTGGATCGGATCCATTCTTAGAAGAAAGAAAGGTAGATAAATAGATTGATCAAGGGATGCCTGGGTGGCTCAGTTGGTTAGGCGACTGCCTTTGGCTCAGGTCACGATCCTGGAGTCCCGGGATTAAGTCCCGCATTGGGCTCCCTGCTCAGCAGAGAGTCTGCTTCTCCCTCTGACCCACCCCCCTCTCATGCTTTCTCTTTCTATCTCATTCTCTCTCTCAGATAAATAAATGAAATCTTAAAAAAAAAAAAGATTAAAAAAAATAGATTGATCAATCACAACCAATATGACAATGTAAATCATGAAAAAAACAGAAATGGACTGTGTTTTTATAGGGGCCAAAATCTAAACAAACTGAAAATACATACATGATAGATGATTATTTATTGTGTTATCATCAGGTGCTATGAGAAAGGATAACAGAGTGAGCTCTCTCTAAGGAGGTGATGGCTTACCGGAAATATGAAGGGGACAAAAGTTAGGCACAAAAGTATAGAAGATGAGGGGTAGGGCCGGAGGAGCATATATATTGGTCAGTTTGAAGAAACAAAAGGATAGCAATGCAAAAAAAAAAAAAAAATGCTGGAGAGATGAGGATGAATTCCTGCAAAGCTTATGATCCAGGTTAAAATGTTTGAAATATAAGCACAGTGTGACGCAGTGGAAGAGTTTGTGGTAGGGGAGTGTGAAGATCCAGAGACATTTTTAAATAGAAACTTAGAGGAGAAATTCAAAGAAAGACTCCATTAGAAGTCACATAGGGAGAAAGGGGAACAAAGTTAATTAGTGGAAAGAGCATGACTTAGTGCAAACATTTAGCCAAAAGATCAATAAAAACTTACAGAGACAGATAAATCAGAGAGTTGTCAAAATTGTAGAGTGATATTCATTTTGTCAATAGTGAGGATAAAGGGAAGCCAGTGAAATTCTTGTGTCTTGAAAATTGTGAAAATACCACAACCAGTTGCCCAGACAATGAGACCCCACACTTTGATAGTGATGATAAAACAACAACAACAACAAAAATGAAACAAAGCTCATGAAGGAAATATTAATTAAGAATAGAGCTATATATAGGGCCTGGCTAGATTCCCCTTGGGAAATGTGGGTGGCTCAAAAAAATGGTATCATAGGAAATAAATGCTACTTTGAATAGAAGAGTTAAATTGAGTCTCCAGGCTCTAAAGCTTCTGGTAGTACTGTGCACTTGGTGTTTCTCAGAATGGCTTATTCTTAACTAATGTCAATAAATCTAGGGGTTGTGATCCCCTTCACCATCCATTAGAACCCCACCTCTAGCAAACTGCCAGAGAAAAATTTTAAAGTCACTGTACTGTATTGTGTAGATTTATCAACTGGAGATTTGAAAATACAGATTCTAGGTTCATATGCTTGAAATGAGGCTTGAGATTCTGCATTTCTTCAAGCTTCTGGCATTGATTTTAGTTCAGAAACCACACTCAGAGCGCCAGAGTTAGGGAGAGTGAGGAGAAGAACTGAAGAGAAAGTTAAATGGCTATTAGAGTATTCAGATTAGAGATCACAGTGTTACCTTTGATCAAGGCAATGGACATGAAGATAAAGAAATATAAACAGATTGGAAAATATGCTGTAGGTCAAATTAGCAAGATTGGTGACAGATTAGATGGAGGGGAGCAAAATGAGTGTAGGGATATTAAGTTTCTAGTTTGAGCAAGTGAGTATAGGTGTAGTAACTGGAATAGATCAGGTTAAATGAAGCATAAGGTCATTGCTGGTTCTAAAATCTGGAATTCTAGGCCACTGAGACTTAAATAGTTTCTGTGGACTCAATATCTTTGCAGATAGAGTGTTACACAACAATGGAAGGATGTTATGGTGCAGTGATTACCAGCATGGTTTTGGCATCAAGCAGATTAAGGGTTTTGTTCTAGCTCTCCCAAGTCAATAACCTTCTCACTTTTCTCGTCCATATAATTTGAAGAATATACTATCTACACATAAGGGTTCAGTGAGAATAAACTGAAAAAATGTAGAAGAGTGGTTAGCCTACTGGCCAGCACATGATAAATGCTGTCATCATCACCATTATATAATTGTTTTACTAGCTTTCTTTAAGAATACAAAAAAATCAGTCTAAACTTATATATTATTTGGAAAACTTAAAGTTGAATTAAAATATATAAAACATGAAGAAGTGACATATATATATATATATATATATATATATAGGCAGATATATACCTGATTATCCTGGTTTCCTTTTAAAAATATCTTATTGTCTTTATTAAATAAATGAATTGAAATTACTTATTGTTTTCCCTGTTACTTCATTAACACTTGTAAAAATAAGTAGAATCAACAAAGATACTTTCCAGGACATTGATTTTCTCATCTCTGTGTTATGGGAGAGCATTCTCTCTCTTTCTTTAATTTTCTCTCTGTTTCCCTTCCTTCTTTCCTCCCTCTCCTGTTACAAGGCTGAAATATATTTGTGTTACCAGGCTTATCACAACAACTGGCTCTTAGAAAATTCTCAATAAATGCTTCTAAATGAGTGAATTTACACATGGTTATTAAATGAGACAAGATGAAGACCCCCCCAATCCTGTTCATCTAAGAAAGAGACTATTTTAAGTCCTGTAAGTTCAGTTTTATAGGTGACAAGGACACAAAAACTCCAGCTGACTTGGATTTCAGTGGCATAGTACTAGAAGATGCCTATGGTATAACCAAAGAATTTACTTTAATAAATCCAGTGTCTCAGAGATTTTCTCAGTCACATACCTAAATAAACATCTTAAATACCTTGTAAGCCTGTAACCTTGTAGAACATAGCCAAGCTAACTTGCCGAATAGAGCTTTGCTTCTAAAGGATGTTATATATGATATTTCTGTGGGTAAAGATTTTATTATTAAAGGTCAAATCTACATTTGATTGCACCTATGATCATGATTCCATTTTCAGAGATGCTCTGTGGCAGAAAAAAACCTCTTGTGACAGCAGTTATTCTCAGTATGATGTACAAATTAGACTCTTATAACTAGTAAATACAACATGATGCTACTTGATTAAAATAAAATTATTTTGACAAGTCACTGCATTTTGTTTACCCATTACAATAATAGGGGTTTCAATGTCTCAGTACTTAAGAAAATTATGCGATGCAAAATGGCCATCCCCTGACCAAGTCACTTCCTATGGAAATATTTAGAGGTAAAAAGGGTTAAAAGAATTGGTTATTCATGTCCACCACCTTTGGAATTCATGTTTGCTGAGTAAAAACATTTCCTATCAATTTGCTTTTGTGATGTTTCATTTTGCAATCAAATTATAGTCTGACAAGTGATTTTGGGTTGAGGTAGAATTTATAAACCCAGAAGTCACTACTATAAATCTGTTGGTGAATAAAAGCAATATGGATGCCTTTCAGAGAGTTTTCCCATCACATGAAGCATTTTATGGTTTTAGAGTATTTGATTAACCAAAGAAAACACATGAAAAATGAGAGGAAATGAACATCAGTTTGTGTCTGCTTACTTCTCCCACAAAACCTTTTGGATTACATAGTTTAAAAATGTAATTTAAAAAATCTTGTAGTAAAAAGTAGCTAGGATCCACCCTGCTTTTATTTGTAAGTAAAATGCAATAAAATTAACGTCTCATGATATATTCTAAACAAAATTTATTTGAATTTTACTCTTCTGTGTGTTCTGGAAGAAGAAAGAAATTGTAATTCATTGTTTTATTTAGTTACATTTTTAATGAACACTGATTATCACAGAGACATGCATTTTAACAAAGACTGCAGTTCATTTAGTTTTAAAGGCCTCTTGTCTCGTAACAGTAATACATTATATATGACTGCCCACATTAATGGCATAAGGGAGTTCTGTTATGGAAGCCAGAATGTGGTAGTACATTTATTTATTTATTTTTTTAAGATGGAAAAAATGATCTGGGCTTTTTTTTTCATTTCCTACTGCTCAGGGCTCCATCTGAGCTTGCTTATTCTTTCTAACATTGGGAAGTTACCAGAGTCAGAGTCAGAAAGCCTGGCTCAGCTCATAGCAGATTGCTTAAACTTGTAAGAGAAGAGTTTACACTAGATGAGCCAGAAGATTCCCTCCAGTAGTGACATTCTGTATTCCATGATTTCCCTCTTTAAAAAAAATAAGTCACTTCTCTCAGAGTTGGTTGAGAGCATTCTAATCCACTTCCAAAAATATGAAGAAGATCAATGAAACAACTATATCAAGTTTAATTTCTTGAATTAATAATGTAGGAAAATTAACAGCTAATTAACACTGATTTTTAAAAGTGTGCCCACCCTTCGCACTGCTGACTTGAATTCACACTCTTGTTCAATGACCTTTCCAGCCTAGAAGAATGAAGTACCGAAGGAGAGGACCAGGTTGGATCAGTCCATGATAAATCCAATGTAGTACTATGCCACTAACCCAAACAAATTTTACCCTACAATGTATTACTCTTTCTTTCTTCATTCTTTCCCACTCATATATGGGTATGCATTAATACAATTCATGTAGTAAATATTAAAATTTCAGATAATGGGATATAGATGAATTTTAGCAAAGGTCTTGGATAGAACCTAAAGAATATGTTCACCTTGTATACAAAGGTATAGATTCTTGTGATGAGAAGGAAAGATAAAAGACCAACAGTTTCTGCTATAAGAAACCCCTATACTACCTTGGAGAAAGCAGTAACATTTACTTAGGGACAAAAATTCAATTGAATGGTTTCACTTACATCTTAGTTTTAATTCATCATCAAATCATGTTGGCTTTATCCTAAAAAATCAAGAATATTACCATTTATATTACCCCCACAACTACCACTCTGGCCCAATCCACCACCATCTCCTGTCTGGATTGTGCAGTTTATGTCCTAGCATTTGCCTTTGCCCTCTTGTCTGTACTGAGTGTAGCAACAGAATCACTTCTGTTCTGTTAAAACAAGAGATAGATCATGTTATTCCTCTGTTGAAAACAAAAACAAAAAAACAAAAAAGTCCAACAGGACAAATGAATTGTGATATATTCAGATAATGGAATACTATTCAGTGCTAAAAAGAAATGATTGATAGACATGAAGGAAACTGTGATGCGTATTACTAAGTGAAAAAGGCCAATCTGAAAAGGCTGCATACTGTATGATTCCAATATATGATATTCCAGAAAAGACAAAACTTTAGAAACAGTGAAAAGATCAGTGATGGCCAGGGGCTAGAGGGAAAGATGAGATGAATAGTTGAAACCCAGAGGATTTTTAAAGGAGTAAAACTATTCTGTATGATACTTTAATAGTAGATATATGTTACTATAAATTTGTTCAAATCCATATAATGTATAACATCAACAGTGAAACCTAATATAAACAATGAACTATGGGTGATGTTGTGTCAGTATAGGTTCATCAATTACAACAAATGTACCACTCTGGTGGAGGAAGTTGATAATGGAGGAGGCTGTGTGTATGTGATGTGGGGTAGGGGGTGTATGGGATATCTCTAACTATTTCTCAATTTTACCATGAACTTAAAACTGCTGTAAAAAAAAATAGTCTATTTAAAAAATTCTGAAAAATGATAGTGGTGATGGTTGCCAAGCATGGGAAATTTACTAAATGCCACCTAGCTGTACATTTTAATATTGATAAAATGCTAAATTTTGTTATGTGTATTTTACCACTGTAAGAAAAATCACGTGGGGGATAAACAACCAGAAACCTTCCAGTGGTATTAAGTAGGGGGAAAAAAAACAAAAACAAACCTACACTCCCCTGTGTGTTTCTCTTCTTTACTTTCAAATTATTACCACACTCAAACAATGGCTTTCAATGAAAAACTGGACTTTGTAGATATATTCAGAACACTTAATACTAAAGCAGCAGAATACAAATTCTTTTCTAATGCACATGGAACAATGTCCAGAATAGATCACATACTGGGTCACAAATCAGACCTCAACAAGTATAAAAAGATTGAGATCATAACATGCATGTTTTTAGACCACAACACTATAAAACTTGATGTCATCCACAAGAAAAAATTTGGAGAGGCCACAAATACATGGAGGTTAAAGAACATCCTACTAAAGAATGAAAGGAAATTAAAGAAGAAATTTAAAAAATACATGGAAACAAAAGAAACTGAAAACACGATGGTCCAAAACCTTTGGGATGCAGCAAAAACAGTCATAAGAGGGAAGTATATAGCAATACAGGCCTACCTCAAGAAGCAAGAAAAATCTCAAATATGCAGCATAACCTTACATCTGAAGGAGCTAGAAAAAGAACAAATGAAGCCTAAAGCCAGCAGAAGAAGGGAAATAATAAACATTAGAGCAGAAATAAATGATATAGAAACAAACAAACAAACAAATCCCAGTAGAATAAATCAATGACATTAGGAGCTTGTTCTTTGAAAAAATTAATAAAATTGATAAACCCCTACCCAGACTTATCAAAAAGAAAAGGGAAAGGACCTAAATAAATAAAATCACAAATGGGAGTGGACAGATCACTACAGGAATACAATCAAAGAGAATATTATGAAAAATTATATGCCAACAAATTGGGCAATCTGGAAGAAATGGATAAATTCCTAGAAGCATATAAATTACCAAAACTGAAACAGGAAGAAATAGAAAACTTGAACAGACTGATAATCATCAATGAAATTGAATTTGTAATAAAAAGTCTCCCAACAAACAAGAGTCCAGGACCAGATGGCTTCATAGGTGAACATTTAAAGAAGAGTTAATACTTATTTTTATCAAATTATTCCAAAAAATAGAGGTAGAAGGAAAACTTCCAAACTCATTCAGTAAGGCCAGCATTACCTTGATTCCAAAACCAGACAAAGACCCCATTAAAAAAGAGAACTATAGGCCAGTATCCCTGATGAACATAGATGCAAAAATTCTCAACAAAATTCTAGCAAGTCAAATCCAAGTGTACACTAAAAGAATTATTCACCATGATCAAGTAGGATTTAGTCCCGGGTTGCAAGAGTGGTTCAATATTCATAAATCAATCAACATGATATACCACATTAATAAAAGAAAGGATAAAATCCTCTCAATAGATGCAGAAAAAGCATTTGATGAAGTACAGCATCCGTTCTCAGTAAAAAACCCTCAAGAAAGTAGGGATAAAGGGAACATATCTCAGCATCATAAAGGCCATATACAAAAGACCCACAGCTAATATCATCTTCAATGGGGAAAAACTGAGAGCTTTTCCTCTACGGTCAGGAACATGACAGGGATGTCCACTCTCACCACTGTTGTTCAACATAGTACTGGAAGTCCTAGCCTCAGCAATCAGACAACAAAAAATAAATAAAAGGCATCCAAGTCAGCAAGGAAGAAGTCAAACTTTCACTCTTCGCAGATGACATGATCCTCTATGTAGAAAATGCAAAAGACTCCACCCCAAAACTGCTAGAGTTGATACAGGAATTAACAGAGTCGCAGGATATAAAATCAATGTACAGAAATCTGTTACATTTCTGTACACCAATAATGAAACAGAAGAAAGAGATTTATCAAGGAATTGATCCCATTTACAATTGTACCAAAAGCCATAAGATATCTAAGAATAAACCTAACCAAAGAGGTAAAAGATCTGTACTCTGAAAATTATAAAACACTTATGCAAGAAATTGAAGATGATACAAAGCAATGGAAAAACATTCCATGTTCATGGACTGGAAGAATAAATATTGTTAAAATGTCTATGCTATCCAAGGCAATCTACACATTTAATGCAATTCTTATCAAAATAACACCAACATTTTTCATAGAGGTAGAACAAATAATCCTAAAATTCGTATGGAACCACAAAAGACCCCAAATAGACAAAGCAATCTTGAAGAAGAACAGCAAAACTGGAGGAATACAACAGTTCTGGACTTCAAGTTATATTACAAAGCTGTAGTTATCATTACAGTATGGTACTAACTCAAAAATAGACACATAGATCAAGGGAACAGAATAGAAAACCCAGAAATGGACCCGCAACTATGTGGTCAACTAATCTTTAACAAAGCACAAAGAATATCTGATGGATAAAAGACAGTCTCTTCAAAAAATGGTATTGGGAAAACTGGACAACAATGTGCAAAAGAGTGAAATTGGACCATTTGCTTACACCATAACAAAAATAAATTCAAAATGGATGAAAGACCTAAATGTGAGACAGGAAACCTTCAAAATCCTAGAAAGGAACACAGGCAATAACCTTTTTGACCTCAGCAGTAGCAGCTTCTGGCTAGACACGTCTCTGGAGGCAAGGGAAACAAAACCAAAAATGAACCATTGGGACTTCATCCAGATAAAAAGCTTCTGCACAGCAAAGGAAACAAAAAACTAAAAGGCAATCTTTGGAATGGGAGAAGGTATTTGCAAATGATATATCTGATAAAGGGTTAGTAAGCAAAATCTATAAAGAACTTATCAAGCACAACATTTCTGACACTAAGTTTATGGAGGTTTTTCCCCCACAAAACAATTCTTTGTAACCCCAGCCAAGTGCCCTATGATCCAATTTAACTCTGACATTAACCAGTGTTAGTGCAGAGCCCATAAGTTAAGGACTCATTCTCATGAGACTGCCCCCCACTTCAGATGCCAATACTAAATAATAGGTCTGCAGGTTACCCACAACTTCTGTCTGACTTGGCTACAAATAAGAGGTTACAATGGCCTCTCCCACCTTGGATTCAATTATTTGCTGGAACAGCTCAGATAACTCAGGGAAACACTTAGGTTTACCAGTTTATTGTATAATAAAGGATATGATAAAAGATGTGGCTAAACAGCTAGAAGAAAAGATAAATGGTCTGAAAGGAGTTGAGATGCATCATCCTCCTGATAACAGGATGTGTTTATAATTTGGAAGCTCTCCAAATCCTATGCTATTAGGATTTGTATGGAGGCTTCATTAAGTGGGTATGATCAAAATAATTTTGTTGCCAGCCTCTCTCCCCTCTCTGGAGAATGGAGGGTAAGAATGAATATTCCTGGCTTTTAACTCTTTCTTGGTCTTTCACCAGTCCCCATCCAGGAGTCATCCAGGAGCCCACCCAGAATCACTTGCTTAGAACAAAAGACAGTATTGTCACCCAGGAAATTCCAAGGGATTTAAAAGTTCTTTGTCAGGAACCAGGGTTAAAGACCAAATATTAGAACATAAGATGCACCTAGTGCTCTTATCACTTCAGAAAATTTAGGAAACAAGGGTTTTAGGATCCCCATGTCAGGGCAGAAATCTATCATCTACCTATCTATCATCTATCTATCTATCTATCTATCTATCTATCTATCTATCTATCTATCATCTATCTATCTATCTATCTATCTATCCATCTATCATCTATCTATCATCTATCTATCTATCTATCTATCTATCTATCTATCTATCCATCTATCATCTATCTATCATCATCTATCTATCTATCTATCT
Organism: Halichoerus grypus; assembly: GCF_964656455.1. Taxonomy (NCBI): domain Eukaryota; kingdom Metazoa; phylum Chordata; class Mammalia; order Carnivora; family Phocidae; genus Halichoerus; species Halichoerus grypus. The sequence continues at coordinate 74,716,120 of NC_135717.1, read as the reverse complement.
ATCTATCTATCTATCTATCTATCATCTATCTATCATCATCTATCTATCATTATCTATCTATCTATCTATCATCTATCTATCTATCTATCATCATCTATCTATCATCTATTATTTTACTCTTAGGAAAGCGTATAGGGTCCTCCATGACATCTGGGCCTTCATTACCTCTCTGACTTAAGATGGCAATATTCTACATTTCATGTGACATTGGCCTACTTGTTGCCCTGAGAGAATGCTTGGTGGTCTTATCAAAATCTCAAATGTCTTCTCCTGCCACTTGCTATCCCTATTTCCTGTCTTATTATTTCTCCTTTCCACTATCTAGTGTACCATGCATGTCAGTAGTCCTATGCCAGAGAGTGTGAAAACATCCACGAATGTAGGGATTTTTTTTTTCTACATTGCTGTATCCCTAATCACATCATGGGTTCTCAGTAAATATTTACTGAATTAATTTATCAGTAAACAAGAGTGTATACTCCAGACCCAAGAAAAAAAGCATCTCAACTACCTGGGGGGAATTTGACCCAGGAAAGCAGGGATTAGTCAGAACACATATTCTTTGCCTACACCAGAGATTTTAGGTTAAGAAGTATTTCTGATACATCAGAGGATGGTTTCCTTTAAATGTCCCCTGGTTTAACACACAAGAAGCTAAGTGTTTTTTTTTGTTTTTGTTTTTAATAAAGGAAAACCTCAACATTAAAAGAGAGCTGAGTGGCAGATGGAGAGTTCCCACTGTTAAAGAAATACCACCCTTTAGTTCAGATCCCACCGTACCTGGGGAAGCAACAGCCCTGGAAGTTAGAGTATCAAATATAATTATTTCAGGTCTTGAGGCCCTTAACCCATCCATTTAGAAATACAGTAGACCCTTGAACAACAAGGATTTGAACTGTGCTAGTCCACTTAAAAGCAGATTTTTTTTTGTTTTCTGGATGAATACAGTATGGAGCTATAAATGTATTTTCTCATTCTCTTAATAACATTTTCTTTTCTCTAGCTTACTTTATTATAACAATACAGTATATATGACATACAAGATATGTGTTAATCAACTGTTACGTTATTGGTAAGGTTTCCAGTCAACAATAGACCATCAGTAGTGAAGTTTTTGGAGAGTCAAAGTTATTCATAGGTTTTTTTTCATTGATTTTTTTAATTGTGTGAAATGTAAATGCCCTAAGTCCCACATTGTTAAAGAGTCAACTGTATTGAAAACATACTTTAAGTCTATTCAATTTCTAAGACAATGAAAATGAAACTGGCATTGGATTGAGAGCTTCACTCAATTAATAGTCAATGACTAGGAGTAGTTCACTTACCTACTCCTGGTAATTGCTAGAGACTAGCTGGGGCTTCAAGAGCCCAGCAGGCCATAGCCCCCCCCACCCCCACCCCCTTTAATTTTATCTAGGAACTTCTGGTCTACATCCCATGAATTTCCCAGTAAAAATGACCTAATCTGAAATTCTGGCCATTTCATTAGGGTCCTAACATTTGCCTAGAATTTTCTCTAATTAGGGGTCCAGAACTGTACACCCAGCCATTGGCTAAAGCCATCATTTAGATGAGACAGGCCTTCTTGAAATAAATCTGTATCTCAGTATCACCATACTTGTAATTCCTGATTATTAACTCTAGTTGTTAATGGGTCTTTTTTACATTCCCTTTTCCTGAATTGCATCTTATTAAAAGAAGAATGAAGAGGAAACCAGGTCTCAGCTGAATGGAACTAGTGTTAGGACCTTCTGCTAAGTGTAATAAATCATTCCTTGCATGAAGATCCAGAGAGGTGAGCCAGGTAAAGAGACCTTAGGAAAAGATGTGATGATGCCCAAGTACTAAACTTAAGCCCTGCTATGGACTGAATTGTGTTTCCCCCAAATTTATATGTCAAAGCCTTAATTCCCAGTGTGTCTGTATTTGGAGACAGAGTCTTTAAGGAGTAACTAAGGTTAGGGGGATTAATTAAGGTTACTTTAAGAGTAATTCAGGGGTTAAGTTATAAATTTCCACTTACAAAATTAAGTTATGGGATTGTAATATATGGCATGATGATTATATTTAATAATATTGTATTGCATACTTGAAAATAGCTAGGAGGGTGGATCTTGAAAGTTCTCATCACACCAAAAAACTATGTATGATGATGGATATTAACTGGACTTATTGTGGTGATTATTTTATAATATATACAAGTATATTGAATCATTACATTGTACACCTAAATCTAATATCATGTTATGTCAATTATACCTCAATAAAAACAAAATAATAATAATAAAAAATACAGTCAGTAAAAAAAAAAAAAGAAGTACTAAAGGTTAAATGAGATCATAAGGGTGGGCCTCTAATCTGATAGAACTCTTAGCCTTCAAGGAAAGAAAGAAAGGGAGATCTCTTTTTCTCTCCATGTTCATGTACTGACGAAAGTCATATGAGGATTCAGTGAGAATGTGGCCATCTTCAAACCAGGAAGAGAACTCTCACCAGAAACTGACTATACTGGCACACTGATCTCAGACTTCCAGCTTCCAGATCTCTGAGAAAATACATTTCTGTTGTTTCAGTTACTCAGTTTGTGATACCTTGTTATGGCAGCCTGAACTGACTAATACAAACCCAAAGGACTGTGGAACAAAGTTTTAGAATCAGATGGAAAAGGGTCAACAGAAGAGAAAGTCAGAATAAACAGGAAGGAGCCTTGGGAAGTGTCATCATGATCTTTCTCTCTCTCTCTCCCTCTTTAAAATTTTCTATTGTGATCCTTTTCTGTGATTAGGGATTTTAGGGAATGTAGATGTGAAGATTGGCTTAAAGGGACAAGGGGCAATCAAACAGTCTGCAATGAATGATTCAGTTACTAGCCACAGTCCTTTGCTGCTACTTTATCACTTAGTTCTTATCTTAAAAATCCCATTTTAGCACTCCCTTCCCCTAAACTTACTGAATGTGAGATTCCAGAATATCTTAAATCCAAGTTTAATATGGCCCTGCAGATACAACTATCTGGCTCTGGTAGGTGTTCACCAAATCAGTTGCATAGCATCCCTTGAGTTAGCTTCCCTGGACAGTCATGTTAATTGAGCTCCAGCCACTGGAATACACGTTAAATTTTATTATATCTGGCCCATAAAAAACACCTATGGATTACTTCATGCTGTTTCCTTTTCATATGCATACATTCAAGGAAAACATCATATGCATATATTCAAGATGGCAGGGCCTCCATTAGCCTGGGTTCCTAAAAAACTATGTGAAACAGAGCCTTGCCAACTTCGCGGCAAGTTGGCAAGGAACCACCTTGGAACCACCTTGGAATATCAATATTAGTGAGAAATAAACTTCTATTGTGCTTAAGCTATTTTACATTTTGGATATATTTGCTGTAATATTACACCTATCCTAAAAAATACAAGAAGGCAAAATCACAGGTGTAAGAAGTTGTGACAACTGGCAAACAATGTGGAGAGAGAGAGAGACCCAGGATCTTGGTAACAATATATATGGATTCTCAACATTAGCTAGCATGACAGTGCTCAAAGCATTTATTACATTGTGAAAATTTGTTACAGGGTCCCAACAGTCCACTACCTGATCCCACTGAGATGTGCATTGTCCCATCTGGTTCTCAGTCATCAATCCAGTCTTGCACTGCAATAATACTCCTTGTTTCTGACTTCAACATTCTCAACTTTGGCTCTTTTTCAGCCCACCCCTATTGTATGCTCACAGGAGACATTTCTACTTTTCCACATTATTTTGTAGTCTAAGACTGGGAGAGACTATCCAAGATGCTTCACCATTTCTCTCTACCACTTTGAGGAAAGATAATATTCCACTCTTCTCACATCTTATTTGGGTATAGAACTTTGTATGACATTCTGTCATAAGCCTATTGATTAAGAAAATTCATACAGCTTTCTCTATTTTTTTTTTTTTTGGCAATGTTTCTAGTATCACTTCAGGTCTCAGGTAAAGTCTGGAGTCTTGATCTCCAGGAAGAAATGCTGAGGCTCTCTCTATTCTTGGATCACCCATACTTACCTAGGGCTTTTATTATTATCTGGCACTAGTAGGTTTGGCCCTAGGTAGAGGGAAGATGTACCCTCTTTGCAGGATCACATGACATTTTCCTTCCATTCCTAATTTGTTGGGAAATTTTAAATGAATTGATTTTTTTCAAATGTTTTATTTATTGTATGATCATATGTTTGTTTGTTTTCTAATTTACTCTTTCAATATGGTGAATCCCATCAATCAGTTTTCAAATACTGAACCAGTCTTCCATTGTTTAAATAGGACCTGCTTGGTAATTATGTATGGTAATTTTTATGTATTCCTGGATTTGAATTGCTAATATATTTTTAAAGTCTTTTATTTTTTTACTTTTAATGTTTTTTATTATTATGTTCAGTTAGTCAGCATATAGTACATCATTAGTTTTTGATGTATTGTTTAATGATTCATTAGTTGAGTATAACACCCAGTGCTCATCACAACATTGCCCTCTTTAATACCCATCACCATTTCCCCCTCCCCTCCCTTCTGTAACCCTCTGTTTCCCAGAATCCAGAGTCTCTCGTGGTTTGTCACTTTCTCTGATTTCTTCCCATTCACTTATCCCTCCCTTCCCCTATGGTCCTCCACACTATTTTTTGTTCCACATATGAGTGGAACCATATGATAATTTCTTTTTCTAATTTCTAATTTCACAAGTGAAATTTCTAATTTCACTTAGCAGAATCTCCTCCAGTTCCATCCATGTCAATGAAAATGGTAGGTATTCATCCTTTCTGATGGCTGAGTAATATTCCATTGTATATATGAACCACACCTTCTTTATCCATTCATCCATTGAAGGACATCTCAGCTCCTTCCACAGTTTGGCTATTGTGGACATTGCTGCTATGAACCCATTGCTGCTATGAACCCTATGCATGTGCCCCTTCTTTTCACTACATCTGTATCTTTGGAGTTAATACCTAGTAGTGCAATTGCTGGGTCATAGGGTAGCTCTATTTTTAACATCTTGGGGAATCTCCATACTGTTTCCCAGAGTGGCTGTACCAGCTTGTATTCCCACCAACAATGGAAGAGAGTTCCTCTTTCTCCACATCCATGCCAAAATTTGTTGTTCCCTGTCTTGTTAATTTTAGCCATTCTAATTGGTGTAAGGTGGTATGTCATTGTGGTTTTGATTTGTATTTCCCTGTTGGCTAGTGATCTTGAGCATTTTTTCTTTTTTTTTTTAATGGTCAGTTAGCCAGCATATAGTACATCATAATTTTTTATGTAGTGTTCAGCGAGTCCTTAGTTGCTTATAATACCCAGTTCTCATCACAACATATGCCCTCATTATTACCCATCATGCAGTTACCCTATCTCCCCCTTTCCCCTCTGTAACCCTAAGTTTTTTTCCCGGAGTTCAGAGTCTCTCATGGTTTGTTTCCCTCTCTGATTTCTTCCCGTTCAGTTTTCCCTCCCTTCCCCTGTGATCCTCCGCACTATTCCTTATGTTACACATGTGAGTGAAACCATACGATAATTGTCTTTCTCTGCTTGACTTATTTCACTTAGCATAATACACTCTAGTTCGTTCCATGTCGATGCAAATTGTGGATATTCATCCTTTCTGATGGCTGAGTAATATTCCATTGTATATATGAACCACATCTTCTTTATCCATTCATCTGTTGAAGGGCATCTTGGCTCCTTCCACAGTTTGGCTATTGTGAACATTGCTGCTATGAACAATGGGGTGCAGGTGCCCCTCCTTTTCACTACATCTGTATGTTTGTGGTAAATATCTAGTAGTGTAATTGCTAGGCCATAGGGTAGCTCTATTTTGAACATCTTCAGGAATGTCCATACTGTTTTCCAAAGTGGCTGTACCAGCTTGCATTCTCATCAACAATGTAAGAGGGTTCTCCTTTCTCCACATCCATGCCAACATTTGTTGTTCCCTGTTTTGTTAATTTTTGCCATTCTAACTAGTGTAAGGTGGGATCTCTTTGTGGTTTTGATTTGTATTTCCCTGATGGCTAGAGATATGTAGCATTTTTCATGTGTCTGTTGGCCATTTGTATGTCTTCTTTGGAGAAGTGTCTGCTCATGTCTTCTGTCCATTTCTTTTATTTTAACTCTTTATTGTTATGTTAATCACCATACATTACATCATTAGTTTTTGATGTAGTGTTCCATGATTCATTGTTTGTGTATAACACCCAGTGCTCCTTGCAGAACGTGCCCTCTTTAATACCCATCACTAGGCTAACCCATTTTCCCTCCTCCTCCCCTCTAGAACCCTCAGTTTGTTTTTCAGAGTCCATTGTCTCTCATGGTTTGTCTCCCCCTCTGATTTCACCCCTTCATTCTTCCCCACCTGCTATCTTCTTCTTTTTTTCTTTTAAATATATTGTATTATTTGTTTCAGAGGTACAGATCTGTGATTCAACAGTCTTGCACAATTCACAGCACTCACCATAGCACATACTCTCCCCAATATCTATCACCCAGCTGCCCCATCCCTCCCACCCCCCCCAACTCCAGCACCCCTCAGTTTGTTTCCTGAGATTAAGAAGTCCTCATATCAGTGAGGTCATATGATACATGTCTGTCCTATTGACTTATTTCAATCAGCATAACACCCTCCAGTTCCATCCACATCATTGCAAATGGCAAGATCTATTTCCTTTTGATGGCTGCATAATATTCTGTTGTATATATACCACCTCTTCTTTATCCATTCATCTGTCGATGGACATCTTGGCTCTTTCCACAGTTTGGCTATTTTGGACACTGCTGCTATAAACAGTGGGGTGCACATACCCCTTCGGATCCCTACATTTGTATCTTTGGGGTAAATACCCAGTAGTGCAATTACTGGATCCTACGGTAGCTCTATTTTCAACTTTTTGAGGAACCTCCATACTGTTTTCCAGAGTGGCTGCACCAGCTTGCATTCCCACCAACAGTGTAGGAGGGTTCCTCATTCTCTGCATGCTGGCCAACATCTGTCCTTTCCTGACTTGTTAATTTTAGACATTCTGACTGATATGAGGTGGTATCTCATTGAGGTTTTGATTTGGATTTCCCTGATGCTGAGCGATGTTGAGCACTTTTTCATGTGTGTGTTGGCCATTTGGATGTCTTCTTTGGAAAAATATCTGTTCATGTCTTCTGCTCATTTCTTGATTGGATCGTTTGTTCTTTGGGTGTTGAGTTTAAAAAGATCTTTATAGATTTTGGACACTAACCCTTTATCTGATATGTCATTTGCAAATATCTTCTCCCATTCTGTTGGTTGTATTTTGGTTTTGTTGACTGTTTCTTTCGCTGTGCAAAAGCTTTTTATCTTGATGAAGTCCCAATAGTTCATTCTTGCCCTTGCTTCCCTTACTTTGGTGATGTTTCTAGGAAGAAGTTGCTGCAGCTGAGGTCGAAGAGGTTGCTGCCTGTGTTCTCCTTTAGGACTTTGATGGACTCCTGTCTCGCATTGAGGTCTTTCAACCATTTTGAGTCTATTTTTGTGTGTGGTGTAAGGAAATGGTCCAGTTTCATTCTTCTGCATGTGGCTATCCAATTTTCCCAACACCATTTGTTGAAGAGACTGTCTTTTTTCCATTGGACATTCTTTCCTGCTTTGTTAAAGATTAGTTGACCATAGAGTTGAAGGTCCATTTCTGGGCTCTCTACTCTGTTCCATTGATCTATGTGTCTGTTTTTGTGCCAGTACCATACTGTCTTGATGATGACAGTTTTGTAATAGAGCTGGAGGTCCAGAATTGTGATGCCACCAGCTTTGCTTTTCTTTTTCAACATTCCGCTGGCTATTCGGGGTCTTTTCTGGTTCCATACAAATTTTAGGATGATTTGTTCCATTTCTTTGAAAAAAGTAGATGGCATTTTGATAGGGATTGCATTGAATGTGTAGATTGCTCTAGGTAGCATTGACATCTTCATAATATTTGTTCTTCCAACCCATGAGCATGGAACCTTTTTCCGTTTCTTTGTGTCTTCCTTACTTTCTTTCATGAGTATTTTACAGTTTTCTGAGTACAGATTCTTTGCCTCTTTGGTTAGATTTATTCCTAGGTATCTTATGGTTTTGGGTGCAATTGTAAATGGGATCGACTCCTTAATTTCTCTTTCTTCTGTCTTGTTGTGGGTGTATAGGAATGCCACTGATTTCTGTGCATTGAGTTTATATCCTGCCACTTTACTGAATTCCTGTATGAGTTCTAGCAGTTTTGGGGTGGAGTCTTTTGGGTTTTCCACATAAAGTATCATATCATCTGCAGAGAGTGAGAGTTTGACTTCTTCTTTGCCGATTTGGATGCCTTTTATTTCTTTTTGTTGCCTGATTGCTGTGGCTAGGACTTCTAATACTATGTTGAATAGCAGTGGTGATAGTGGACATCCCTGCCGTGTTCCTGACTTTAGGGGAAAGCTCTCAGGTTTTCCCCATTGAGAATGGTATTTGATGTGGGTTTTTCATAGATGGCTTTTATGATCTTGAGGTATGTACCCTCTATCCCTATACTCTGAAGAGTTTTGATCAGGAAAGGATGCTGTACTTTGTCAAATGCTTTTTCTGCATCTATTGAAAGGATCATATGATTCCTGCTCTTTCTTTTGTTAATGTATTGTATCGCATTGATTGCTTTGCGGGTGTTGAACCAACGTTGCAGCCCAGGGATAAATCCCACTTGGTTTTGGTGAATAATCCTTTTAATGTACTGTTGGATCCTATTGGCTAGTATTTTGGTGAGAATCTTTGCATCCATGTTCATCAGAGATATTGGTCTGTAATTCTCCTTTTTGATGGGGTCTTTGTCTGTATTGGGGATCAAGGTAATGGTGGCCTCATAAAACGAGTTTGGAAGTTTTCCTTCCATTTCTATTTTTGGAACAGGTTCAGAAGAATAGGTATTAATTCTTGAAATGTTTGGTAGAATTCCCCTGGGAAGCCATCTGGCCCTGGGGTTTTGTTTCTTGGGATATTTCTGATGACTACTTCATTTTCCTTAGTGATTATAGGGCTGTTCAGGTTATCTATTTCTTTCTGGTTCAGTTTTGGTAGTTGATACATCTCTAGGAATGCATCCATTTCTTCCAGATTATCTAATTTGCTGGCATAGAGTTGCTCATAATATGTTCTTATAATTGTTTGTATTTCTTTGGTGTTGGTTGTGATCCCTCCTCTTTCATTCATGATTTTGTTGATTTGGGTCCTTTCTCTTTTCTTTTTGAAAGGTCTGGCCAGGGTGTTTATCAATCTTGTTAATTCTTTCAAAGAACCAGCTCCTAGTTTCGTTGATCTGTTCTACTGTTCTTTTGGTTTCTATTTCATTGTTTTCTGCTCTGATCTTTATTATTTCTGTTCCCCTGCTGGGTTTAGGCTTTATTTGCTGTTCTCTCTCCAGCTCCTTTAGGTGTGGGGTTAGGTTGTGTATTTGAGACCTTTCTTATTTCTTGAGAAAGGTTTGTATTCCTATGTATTTCCCTCTTAGGACTGCCTTTGCTGCATCCCAAAGATTTTGAACAGTTGTGTTTTCATTTTCATTTGTTTCCATGAATTATTTTAATTCTCTTTATTTTCCTGGTTGACCCAATCATTCTTTAGTAGGATGCTCTTTAGCCTCCATTTATTTGAGTTCTTTCAACTTTCCTCTTGTGATTGAGTTCTAGTTTCAAAGCATTGTGGTTTGAAAATATACAGGGAATGATCCCAATCTTTTGGTACCACTTGAGACCTGATTTGTGACCTAGGATGTGATCTATTCTGGAGAAAGTTCCATGGGCACTTGAGAAGAATGTGTATTCTGCTGCTTCGGGATGGAATGTTCTGAATATATCTGTCAAAGTCCATTTGTTCCAGTGTGTCATTTAAAGTCTTTATTTCCTTGATGATCTTTTGCTTAGATGATCTGTCCATTTCAGTGAGGGTGGTGTTAAAGTCCCCCACTATTCTGTATTGTTGTTGATGTGTTTCTTTGCTTTTGTTATTAATTGGCTCATATAATTGGCTGTTCCCATATTAGGGGCATAGATATTTACAATTGTTAGATCTTCTTGTTGGATAGATGCTTTAAGTAGGATATAGTGTCCTTCCTCATCTCTTATTACAATCTTTGGTTTATAATCTAATTTGTCTGAAATAAGGATTGCCACCCAGCTTTCTTTTGGTGTCCACTAGCATGGGAAATGGTTTTCCACCTCCTCACTTTCAATCTGGGGGTGCCTTTGGGTCTAAAATGAGTCTCTTGCAGACAGCATATCGATGGGTCTTGTTTTTTTATCCAATCTGATAGCCTGTGTCTTTTGATCTGGGCATTTAGCCCATTTACACTCAGGGTAACTATTGAAAGATAGGAATTTAGTGCCATTGTATTGCCTGTGAGGTGACTGTTACTGTATATTGTCTGTGTTCCTTTCTGGTCTATGTTACTTTTAGGCTCTCTCTTTGCCTAGAGGACCCCTTTCAATATTTCTTGTAGGGCTGGTTTCGTGCTTGTAAATTCCTTTAGTTTTTGTTTGTCCTGGAAGCTTTTTATCTCTGCTTCTATTTTCAATGACAGCCTAGCTGGATATAGTATTCTTGGCTGCATATTTTTCTCATTTAGTGCTCTGAATATATGATGCCAGTCCTTTCTGGCCTGCCAGGTCTCTGTGGATAGGTCTGTTGCCAATCTAATGTTTCTACCATTGTAGGTTACATATGTCTTCTCCTGAGCTGCTTTCAGGATTTTCTCTTTGTCTCTGAGACTCATAAGTTTTATTATTAGGTGTCGGGGTGTTGACCTATTTTTATTGATTTTGAGAGGGGTTCTCTGTCCTGGATTTTGATGCCTGTTTCCTTCCCCAAATTAGGGAAGTTCTCTGCTATAATTTGCTCCAATATACCTTCTGCCACTCTGTCTCTTTCTTCTTCTTCTGGGATCCCAATTATTCTAATGTTGTTCCATCTTATGGTATCGCTTATCTCTCAAATTCTCTCCTCGTGATCTGGTAGTTGTTTCTCTCTCTTTTTCTCAGCTTCTTTATTTTCCATCATTTGGTCTTCTATATCACTGATTTTCTCTTCTGCCTCATTTATCCTAGCAGTTAGTGCCCCCATTTTTGATTGCACCTCATAATAGACTTTTTTATTTCAACTTGGTTAGATTTTAGTTCTTTTATTTCTCCAGAAAGGGTTTCTCTAATAACTTCCATGCTTTTTTCATGCCCAGTTAGTATCTTTAAAATCATCATTCTGAACTCTAGTTCCGACATTGTAATAATGTCCATATTGAGTAGTCGGTACTGCGTCTTGTTCTTTTTGTTGAGGTGATTTTTTCCGTCTTGTCATTTTGTCCAGAGAAGAATAGATGAATGAGAGAACAAAAAATAGATGAATGAGAGAACAAAATGCTGACAGGGTAACAACGTCCCCAGAAAATACACTCCAGACAAATCAGAAAAGACCGGAAACTGGGGGAAAAGAAACAGAAAGAAAGAAAAAAGAAAAAGAAAAGATAAAAACAAACAAAAACAGAACAAAACAAAAAAAAAACAGAATATGATCAAATATGATCAGGCTGGTGCATAGATCAGTGCCACACACTAGATTTTGGGCGTATTTTGGTCTATTAGAAGAAAGTGCCTCCCAAAATTTTAAAGAAAGAAAAACTTATATATGTACAAAAATAAGGTTTACTATGATGAAGGGATGGAATATGACTGTAAAGATGAAAATTATAAACAATTTTATAAAAGGAATTGATAAGAAGTTGTTTGAAAAAGGAAAGAAGAGGATTTAAAAAAAAAAGAAAAAAAAAAGGGAAAGAATGTGATCAGGCAGGAGACTAGAACCAAGCCATACCCCAGAGATTTAGGGTATATTTTGATCTGTTAGAAGAAACTGTATCCCAAAATTTTAAAGAGAGAACAACTTATATATATATACCAAAAATATGGGTAACTACTATGAAGGGATAGAATATGACTCTAAAAATGAAAAATAAAAAAGAATTTTTAAAAAGGGATTGATAAGATGTTGGTTGAAAAAGGGAAAAAGAAAAATTCAAAAAAAAAAAGTTTAAAAAAATTAACTTTGAAAGACTAAAGAATCATGGGAAAAAAGCCATGAATTCTATGTGCAGTATTCCCCTAGCGCTGGAGTTGTGCCGTTCTCATTGATCAGTAAACTTGGTCTTGGCTGGATGTTCTTGCTGATCTTCTGGGGGAGGGGCCTGTTGCCGTGGTTCCCAAATGTCTTTGCCCCAGGCCGAATTGCCCCGCCCTTGCCTTTCCGGGCTAAGTAATCTACTCAGGTTTGCTCTCTGGAGCTTTTGTTCCCTGCAAGCTTTCCGTACAGCTTTGGAGGATGAGAGTGAAAATGGCAGCTTCCCAATCTCCGCCCTAGAGGAGCCGAGAACTTGGGGCCCCACTCCTCAGTGTGCCCCCAGAGAAAAGCACTCCCATCTCCCTGGTCTCCGGCCACACTCTGTGCTCACCCAGCCTGTGACCAAGCATTTCTATCTCTGACACCCGACCTGGTGTGGAGTCTCCAAACCCAGCAGATCCCTGCAGTGTGCTCCTGCACTGCTCCTCCCAGGGGATAAAGGTGAGTCTCCCCAGATCTGCCGCTTGTTGGGTCCCTGCTGGAGGAGCAGTGGCCCGACTGTGCCGTGGATCATGGTTCATGGCAACCCCGAGCTGAGAGCCTGTTCCTCGGCTCCGTCTCTGCAGCCAGCTTCCCCCTTCCAATACCTGGGAACTCTGCCACACCTAGGCATCCCCAGTGTTTCTGTGACCCCGAGGTTCCTGAGACCACACTGTCCCATGATGGTTTCACCCCCCACTTAGCCACTGTAGCGACGTCCCTCAGTGGAGCCAACTTCTAAAAGTCCCGATTTTGTGCTCTGCTGTTCTATCACTTGCCAGAAGTGGTGAATGGAGGCCCCCTCCCCCACGGTCTACCCTCCCAAGTATCACCTTGGGTTCACTTCTCTGCACGTCCTACCTTCCAGAAAGTGGTCGCTTTTCTATTCAGAGAGTTGTTGCTATTCTTTTCTTCAATCTCCTGTTGAGTTCGTAGCTGTTCAGAATGGTTTGATCCCTATCTAGTTGAATTCCTGGGACCAGACGAAATCCAGGTCTCCTACTCCTCTGCCATCTTGCTCCACCCCTCTTCTGTCCATTTCTTGACTATATTATTTGTTTTTTGGGTGTTGAGTTTGAGAAGTTCTTTATGGATCTTGGATATCAGCCCTTTATCTGTAGTGTCATTTTCAAATATCTTCTCCCATTCTATGGGTTGCCTCTTAGTTTTGTTGACTGTTTCCTTTGCCATGAAGAAGCTTTTTATCTTGATGAAGTCCCAAAAGTTCATTTTTGCTTTTGTTTCCCTTGCCTTTGGAGATATGTCATGAAAAATGTCACTGCCACCAATGTCAAAGCAGTTACTGCTTATGTTCTCCTCTAAGATTTTGATAGATTCCTGTCTCACACTGAGGTCTTCCATCCATTTTGAGTTTATCTTTGTGTATGGTGTACGAAAATGGTCCATTGTCATTCTTCTGTATATAGCTGTCCAATTTTCCCAGCACCATTTATTGAAGAGACTGTCTCTTTTCCGTTGGATATTCTTTGCTGATTTGTCAAAGATCAGTTGACCATAGAGTTGAGGGTCCATTTCTGGGGTCTCTATTTTGTTCTATTGATCTATGTGTCTGTTTTTGTTCCCGTACCATGTTGTCTTGATGATCACAGCTTTGTAATATAGCTTGAAGTCAGGCATCGTGATGCCCCCAGGTTTGGTTTTCTTTTTCAACATTCCCCTGGTTATTTGGGGTCTTTTTTGGTCCTATACTAATTTTAGGATTGTTTGTTCCAGCTCTGTGAAAAATGTCAGTGGTATTTTGATAGGGATTGCATTGAAAGTATAGATTGCTCTGAGCAGGATAGACATTTTAACAATGTTCATTTTTCCAATCCAATAGCATGGAATGTTTTTCCATGTCTTTGTGTCTTCTTCAATTTCTTTCATGAATGTTCTGTAGTTTCTAGAGTACAGATCCTTTACCTCTTTGTTTAGGTGTATTCCTAGGTATCTTATGGTTTTTGGTGCTATTATAAATGGATTCGATTCCTTAATTTCTCTTTCTTCAGTCACATTGTTAGTGTATAGAAATGCTACTGATTTCTGTGCATTGATTTTGTATGCTGCCACATTGCTGAACTGCTGTATGAGTTCTAGCAATTTGGGGGTGGAGTTTTTTGGGTTTTCCACATAAACTATCATGTCATGTGTGAAGAGAGAGAGTTTGACTTCTTCTTTGCCAATTTGAATGCTTTTTATTTCTTTTTGTTGTCTGATTGCTGAGGCTAGGACTTCCAGTATTATGTTCAACAATATTGGTGAGAGTGGGCAACCCTGTTATGTTCCTGACCTTAAGGGAAAAGCTCTCAATTTTTCCCCATTGAGAATTATATTCACTGTGGGCTTTTCATAGATGGTTTTTATGTTACTGAGGTATGTTCCTTCTATCCCTACACTGTGGAGAGTTTTAACCAGGAAAGGAGGCTGTATTTTGTCAAATGCTTTTTCTGCATCAATTGAGAGGATCATATGGTTCTTGTCTCTTCTTTTATTAATGTGCTCTATCACGTTGATTGATTTGCCAATGTTGAGCCACCCTTGCAGCCCAGGAACAAATCCCACCTGGTCATGGTGAATAATCCTTTTCATGTACTGTTGGATCCTATTGGCTAGGATCTTGTTGAGTATTTTGGCATCCATATTCATCAGGGATATTGTTCTATAATTCTCCTTTTTGATGGGCTCTTTGACTTTAGGATCAGGGTAATGCTGGCCTCATAGAATGAGCTTGGAACTTTTCCTTCTGTTTCTATTTTTGAAACAGTTTCAGTAGAATAAGTATTCTTTCTTCTTTAAAATTTGGCAGAATTCCCCTGGGAAGGCATCTGGCCCTGAAATCTTGCTTTTTGGGAGGTTTTTGATGACTGCTTCCATTTCCTTGCTGGTTATTGGTCTGTTCAGAATCAGTTCAGATTGAAAGAAATTTATTTCTTCCTCTTTCAGTCTTGGTAGTTTATAAGTTTTCAGGAATGCATCCATTTCTTCCAGATTGCTTAATTTGTTGGCATATAGTTGCTGGTAATAATTTCTAATAATTGTTTATATTTCCTTGTTGCTAGTAGTGATCTCTCCCCTTTCCTTCATGATTTGATTGATTTGGATCCTTTCTCTTTTCTTTTGGATAAGTCTGGCCAGTGTTTTATCAATCTTATTAATTCTTTCAAAGAACCAGCTTCTAGTTTCATTGATCTGTTCTACCATTTTTCTGGTTTCTATTTCATTGATCTCTGCTCTAATCTTTATTATTTCTCTTCTCCTGCTTGGTTTAGGCTTTACTTGCTGTTCTTTCACCAGTTCCTTTATGTGTAAGGTGCTAAGGGATTTTTCTAATTTTTTGAGAGAGGCTTGGATGGCTATATACTTTCCCTTATGACCGCCTTTGCAGTATCCCATAGGTTTTGGACTGATATGCTCTTATTCTCATTAGTTTCAATGAATTGTTTAAGTTCTTCTTCTTCTTCTTTTTTTTTTAAATTTTTTTTTAAAGATTTTTTTTATTTATTTATTTGAGAGAGAATGAGAGACAGAGAGCACGAGAGGGAAGAGGGTCAGAGGGAGAAGCAGACCCCCCACTGAGCAGGGAGCCCGACATGGGACTCAATCCCAGGACTCCAGGATCATGACTTGAGCTGAAGGCAGTTGCTTAACCAACTGAGCCACCCAGGCGCCCAATTGTTTAAGTTCTTCTTAAATATACTGGTTGACCCACTCATTGTTTAGCAGGATGCTTTTTAATTTCCAAGTGTTTGAGTTCCTTCCAAATTTCTTCTTGTGGTTGAGTTTCAGTTTCAAGGCAGTGAGGCCTGAAAATATGCATGGAATAATCTCAATCTTTTGGTATCATTTGAGACCTGATTTGTGACCCAGCATGTGGTCTTTTCTGAAGAAATTTCCATATGCACTCAAGAAGAGTGAGTATTCTGTTGTTTTAGGGTGGAATGTTCTGTATATATCTACGAATTCTATCTGGTCCAATGTGTCCTTCAAAACTCTTGTTTCTTTATTGATTTTCTGCTTAGATGATCTGTCCATTGCTGTGATTGCAGTGTTGAGGTCTCCTACCATTAATGTATTATTATCAATATGTTTCTTTATTTTGTTGTTAATTGGTTTATATAATTGGCTGCTCCCATATTGGGGGCATAGATATTTACAATTGTTAGATCTTCTTGTTGGATAGACCCTTTAAGTATGATATAGTGTCCCTCTACATCTCTTACTATGGTCTTTGGTTTAATATCTAATTTGTCTGATATGACGGTTGCTACCCCAGCTTTCTTCTGAGGTCTGTTGGCATGGTAAATAGTTCTCCAACCCCTCACTTTCAGTCTGGAGGTGTCTTTAGGTCTAAAATGAGTCTCTTGTAGACAGCATATGGATGGGTCCTGCTTTTTTATCCAATTTGATACCCCGTGTGTTTTCATGGTAGCATTTAGCCCATTTACATTCAGACTAACTATTGAAAGATATTAATTTATTGCCATTGCGTTGCCTATAAAGTCCCCGTTTCTGTAGATCGTCTCTGTTATTTTCTTGTCTATAATCCTCTTAGGGTCTCTCTTTGCTTACAGGATCCCCCTCAATATTTCTTGCAGGGCTGGCTGGTGGTCACATATTCTTTCAGTTTCTGCCAGTCCTAGAAGCTCCTTGTCTGTCCATCCATTCTAAGTGACAGCCTTGCTGGATAAAGTATTATTGCCTGCATGTTCCTTTCATTTAGTACCCTGAATATATCTTGCCAGCCCTTTCTGGCTGCCAGGTATCTGTGGACAGGTCTGATGTTGGCTGCCAGGTATCTGTGGACAGGTCTGATGTTATTCTGATGATTCTCCCTCCATATGTAAGGAACCTCCTCCCCCTTGCTATTCTCTGGATAGTTTCTTTGGCTGTAAAATTGGCAAGCTTCACTATCATATGTCAGGATGTTGATCTATTTTTATTGATTTTGGGAGGGGTCCTCTCTGCTTCTTGGACTCGACTGCTTGTTTCTTTCTCCAGATTAGGGAAGCTCTCAGCTATTATTTGTTCAAATATACCTTCTATCCCTCTCTCTCTCTCTCTCCACCCCCTTGTGGATCCCAATAATTCTGACACTGGAACATTTCATGGCATCATTAATCTCTCCAGTCCTTTTTTTTTCATGTGCTACTAACAGCCTCTCTCTGTTTTCCTCAACTTCCTTCCTTTCCATCAGCTTATCTTCTAGATCACTAATTCTCTCTTCTGCCTTATTTACCCTGGCTGTTAGAGTATCCTGTTTAGACTGCATGTTATTCATTGCATTTTTTAGTTCAGTCTGATTAGATCTCATTTCTGCTCTTAGAGATTCTATATTGTCACAAATGCTTTTTTCAAGCCTAACTATTGACTTTAAGATTGCTATCCTGAATTCTAACTCTGATATCTTGTTTATATCCATATCCACTAGTTCTGTGGCAGAGGACATTATCCCTGTTTCTTGCTGAGAGTTCCTCTCCTAGTCATTCTGTTGAGGGATGGTTGAGTGAATGGGCAGAGTGCAAAATATCAGCCATGACCCAAGCAAGATGCACCCTAGCAAAATCTGGAGTGGTCAGAAGCCACCACCAAAAAAAAAAAGCCACATGAAACACAAGAACAAAATTTAAAAATTTAAAATTTAAAAAAGGTGGGGCAAAGGGCCATAATCTCTCAGTGTGGGCAAAGCAGGGTGTTTCAGTTGTTCCTGGGTGTATTTTGGTCTGTGTGTTAGAGGACACTCTCCCAAAATTACAAGGAAATTAAAACCTGTATATATATAAAGGTAAAATTGAATAGAGTGAAGAAAGGCCTAAAATAAATCATACATCTATAAAAATATAGGTTAAAAAGCAACAACGAAAAATAAGCTGATATAATAAACATCTAGTTGAAATGAGGAGAAGGTAAAAAGAACCGCAACAACAAAATAAATACAGGGAAAAAGCATAAGAAAAAGAAAAGAAAAAAAAGGAGAATTTTATCTCAAAAATAAACAAGTCGTGAGGCCACACCTAGAACTCCATATACTAGTTTCTCCTGACATTGGGATTTTACAGTTTTATGAGATCCATAGGATTGTTGTACACCTGTCTGTCTTCTGGGGGAGGGGCCTGCCTCACTGTTTCTCAGGTAACCCCGCCTGGACGGAGTTGCCCCATCCCCTGTCAGGGGGATTGGCTCAGTGGAAACAGGTCCTCTGTGTGGCTTTTGTTCCACGCCTTTTCAGAGGATCAGCAAAAATGGCTGCAGCCAAACCTCTGGCCCAGAGCAGAAAATTCACAGTCTGCCCTCTTTCATAAACCCTCCAGGATAAACAGTCTCCACTTTTGTTATTGCCAAAAAACCGCAGCCTCCCACAGTGCACACCCACAGGAACTCTCTCAGAGATAGTCCCAGGGGCCCAGGAATGCCAATGCCGTTTGTGATTCTAAAACCTCAGGTGGTTGTGGACTATAGGGGGCACCCAAAGCTCCTGGATCATGTCTGGGTGCAGCTCTAAAGCCCTTTCTGTGCCACTACTGCTCTGAGAGCTTTTGCCCAGTTACAGGCACAGGTTTCAGATTTTTTCAGGCTGCTCAAGAGAAGAGGGTTTATCAACTGGCTGGCTCACAGTTTATGCTGATCTGAGCTAAGAGTCCCTTCCTGGGCTTGCTGACCAGAACCTGCTTCCTGACTCCACTGCTCAGGCACCCTACCAGTTCAGGGACGCCCTTTGCTCTGCATCTCCCTATACCCCAATACCACAATGCCTTACCTAGAATTCTGTCTTTTCATTTCCAGAGCTCCTTTCAGAGAGGGATGTCTCTCACTAGAGCAGATTTCTAAGGGTTCTGATTTTGCACTCTGGTGTTATATCACTTTCCAGGAGCCAGCAGAACTCCTGCTTCTGTTTATCTTCTGATATCTCCCCACAAATTCACAACTCTGCACATCCTACCTTGCAAAAAGCAGTCGCTTTTCTACTTGTAGAGATCCAGATATATATTCTTACATTTCAGGCTGATTTTGTGGGAGTTCAAAATGGTTTGATAGATATCCAGCTAAATTCAGGGGACCAGGTGAAACAGGGTCCCCTCCTCCTCCCTTGAGTTGCTAATAATTTGTGAAGGATTTTTGCAATTCTATTCATGAAGGATATTAGTCTGTAGTCTATAGTTTCTTTTTTTTTTCTGTTTGTCTCTTTTTAGTATAAAGTGCTTACTTCATTAAATAAGTGGAACTATTTCTTTTTCTTCAAACTTCTAAAGAGATTGTGTATTGCTGGTATTATATATTTTTTCTTCTTTAAAATGTCTAATAAAATTTACCAATAAAATCATCTCATCTGGAGATATCTATGTTGGAATGATCTTACCTACAAATTAATTTATTGTACTAGATATAGGTCTATTTAGGTGATTTCTTCTTGACTGAATTTTAGTAATTTGTACTTTTCAAGGAATTCATGCTTTTTATTTAAGTTTTGAATTTGTGGGCATAAAGTTATACATAGTATCCTCTTAATTTCTTTGTGTTATACAATTATGTTCCCTCTTTTATTTCTTTTCTTAATTTAAAAAAAAATTTATTTAGTTAACATACCATGCAATATTGGTTTCTGGAGCAGAATTCAGTGATTCATCACAGGTATACAACACCCAGTGCTCATCACAAAAACGCCCTACTTAATACCATCTATCCCATCCCCCCACCCACCTCCCTCCCTCAAGAGTCAGCCTGTTCTCTATTGCTAAGAGTCTCTTATGGTTTATTTACCTGTCTTCCTTTCTCCCTGCCTTCTCATATGTTCATAGGTTTTATTTCTTAATTCCTCATATGAGTAAGATCATATGATATTTGTCTATCTCTGACTATTTCACTTAGCATAATACACACTAGTTCCATCTATGTCATTACAAATGGCAAGATTTCATTCTTTTTGATGGCTGAGTAATATTCCATTATATATATATACCACCTCTTCTTTATGCATTCATCAGTCAATGGACATTTGGGCTCTTTCCATTGTTTGGCTATTGTTGATAATGCTGCTATAAACATCGGAGAGCATGTACCCCTTCTAATCTTTATTTTTGTATCCTTTGGGTTAATACCTAGTAGTGCAGTTACTGGGTTGTAGGGTAGTTCTATTTCTAACTTTCTGAGCAACCTCTATACTGTTCCCCAGAGTAGCTGCACCAGTTTGCATTCCCACGAACAGTGTGAGAGGGTTCCCCTTTCTCCAAATCCTTGCCAACATCTGTTGTTTCTTGTGTTGTTAATTTTAGCCATTTTGACAGGTATGAGGTGGTATCTCATGGTTTTGATTTCTATTTACCTTATGATGAGTGAGTGATGTTGAGCATCTTCTCATGTGTCTGTAGGCCATTTGTATGTCTTCTTTGGAGAAATATCTTCACGTCTTCTGCCCATTTCTTGAATGAATTTTTTTGTTTTTTGGGCGTTGAGTTTGATAAGCTCTTTATGGATTTTGGATACTAACCCTTTATCCAATATGTTATTTGCAAATATCTTCTCCCATTCTGTAAGTTGCCTTTTAGTTTTGTTGATTGTTTCCCTGGCTGTGCAGAACTTTTAATGTGATGAAGTCCCAATAGTGTATTTTTGCTTTTGTTTCCCTTGCCTCTGGAGATGTGTCTAGTAAGAAGTAGCTACCCCTGAGGTAAAAAATGTTACTACCTTGGGGCACCTAGGTGGCTCAGTCGGTTAAGCAGCCAGCTCTTGATTTCAGCTCAGGTTATGATCTCATCATACCCCACGTCAGGCTCCACACTCAGCAGAAGTCTGCTTGAGGATTCTTTCTCCCTCTCCCTCTGCCTGACCCCCTGCATGTGCATACACCCCCCTCACTAAAACAAATAAATAAAATCTTTAAATTAAAAAAAAAATGGTTACTGCCTGTGTTCCCTTCTAGGATTTTGATGGTTCCTGTCTTACATTTAGATCTGTAACCTATTATGAATTTATTTTGTTTATGGTGTAAGAAAGTGGTCCAGTTTCATTCTTTTGCATGTTGCTGTCCAGTTTTCCCAACACCATTTGTTGAGGAGACTGTCTTTTTTTTTCCATTGGGTATTCTTTCCTGCTTTGTTGAAGATTAGTTAACCATATAGTCGTGGGGCCAGTTCTCAGTATCTATTCTGTTCCATTGATCTATGTGTCTATTTTTGTGCCTATACCATACTGTCTTGATAATCACAGCTTTCTAATATAATTTGAAATCTGGAATCATGATGCCCCTAGTTTCATTTTTCTTTTTCAGGATTGCATTGTCTATTTGGGGTCTTTTGTGGTTTCATACAAATTTTAGGATTGTTTCATCCAGCTCTGTGAAGAATTCTGGTGTTATTTTGATAAGAATTACATTAAATTTGTAGATTTCTTTGGGCAGTGTAAACATTTTGACAAAGTTTGGTTTTCTAATTCATGAATATGGAATATTTTTCCATCGCTTTGTGTCATCTTCAGTTTTTTTCATCAGTATTCTATAGCTTTAACAGTACAGATATTTTACCTCTTTAGTTAGGTTTATTTCTAGGTATCTTATTGTTTTTGGTGCATTTGCAAATGGGATCAATTACTTGAATTATTTTTCTGGTGCTTAATTATTGGTGTAAAGAAATACAACAGATTTCTGCACTTTGATTTTATATCCTGCAACTTTGCTGAATTCATGATTTAGTGCTAGCAATTTTTTGGTGGAATCTTTTGGATTTTCTACTTAGAGTATCATGTTGCCTGCCAATAGTGAAAGTTTGATTTCTTCTTTGCCTATTTGGATGTCTTTTATTTCTTTTTGTTGTCTGATTAGTGAGGCTAAGACTTCCAATACTATGTTAAATAGTAATGGTGAGAGTGGACATCCCTGTCTTGTTCCTGACCATAGGGGAAAGGTTTTCAGTTTTTCCCCATTGAGGATCATATTAGCTGTGTCTTTCATATATGGCCTTTATGATGTTGAGGTATGTTCCATCTATCCCTACTTTGTTGAGGGTTTTTATCAAAGAAAGGATGCTGTATTTTGTCAAATGTTCTTTATCCATCTATTGAGAGGATCATATCGTTCTTATCCTTTCTTTTATTAATGTGTTGTGTCACCTTGATTGATTTGTGGATGTTGAACCACACCTATAACCCAGGGATACATCCCACTTGGTCATGATGAATAATCCTTTTAATGTACTGTTGGATCTGATTAGCCAGTATCTCGTTGAGAATTTTTGCATCCATGTTCAACAGAAATATTGGTCTCTAATTCTCCTTTTTTAGTGAAAGCTTTCTCTGGTTTTGGAGATCAAGGTAATGCTGGCTTCATAGAATGAGTTTGGAAGATTTCCTTCCATTTCTATATTTTGGTACAGTTTCAGAAGAATAGGTATTAATTCTTCTTTAGATGTTTGGTAGAATTCCCCTGTGAAGGCATCCGGTCCTGGACTCTTGTTTGTTGGGCGATTTTTGGTTACTGATTCAATTTCTTTGCTGGTTATGGGTCTGTTCAGGTTTTCTATTTCTTCCTGTTTCAGTTTTGGTTGTTAATATGTTTTTCAGAATGCATCTATTTCTTCCAGATTGCCTAATTTGTTGGTATATATTGGCTCATAGTATTTTCTTATAATTTATATTTGTATTTCTGTAGTGATTTCTCCTCTTTCGTTCATGATTTTATTAATTTGGGTCCTTTCTCTTTTGTTTTTGACATTCTGGCTCAGGTCTTATCAAATTTATTAATTATTTCAAAGAACCAGTTTCTAGTTTTGCTGATCTGTTCTACTGTTGTTGTTGTTGTTGTTGTTGTTTTATTTCTATATCATTGATATCTGCTCTCATCTTTATTATTTCCCTTCTCCTGTTGGATTTAGGTTTTAATTGCTGTTCTTTTTCCAGCTCCTTTAGGAGTAAGGTTAGGTTGTGTATTTAAGTCTTTTCTTGGTTCTTGAGGTAGTCCTGGATAGCAATATACTTCCCGCTTAGGCCCACCTTTTATTCTGGACTGTCGTGTTTTCATTTTCATTTGCTTTCATGTATTTTTTAAATTTTTCTTTAATCTCCTGGTTGACCCATTCATTCTTTAGTAGGATGATCTTTAACCTCCATGTGTTTGAGGGCTTTCCAAATTTTGTTTTGTGGTTGACTCCAGGTTTCATAGCATTGTGTTCTGAAAATATGCATGGTATGATCTTATTGTCTTTGTACCTGTTGAGTTCTGATTTTTGACCCAATATGTGATCTATTCTGGAGAGTGTTCCATGTGCCCTTGAAAAGAATGTGTACTCTGCTACTTTAGGATGAAATGTTCTGAATGTATCTGTGGAGTCCATCTGGTCCAGTGTGTCATTCAAAACCCTTGTTTCCTTGTTGATCTTCTGCTTAGATGATCTATTCATTGCTGTGAGTCGGGTGTTAATGTCCCCTACTGTTATGATCCTAGCCACTAGACCACCAGGGAGCTGTCCCGTACTATTATTGTAGTATTATCAATGTGTTTCTTTATGTTTATTATTATTTGATTTATATATTTGGGTGTTCCCAAGACGAGGGCATAGATATTCATAATTGTTAGATTTTATTGATAGATTGGCCTCTGAATTATGATATAATGCAGTTCTTCATCTCTTGTTACAGTCCTTGTTTTAAAATCTAGTTTATCTGATATAAGTATAGCTAGTCTCGCTTACTTTTGACATCCATTTGCATGATATATCATTCTCTGGTTCTTTTTTCTCTTACTTTCAATCTGCAGGTGTCTTTAGGTCTAAAATGAGTCTCTTGTAGGTGGCACAAATATGGATTTTATTGTTCTTTTTTTAATCTATTCTGATACTCTGTGTCTTTTGATTGGAACATTTAGTCCATTTACATTCAGAAAGATTATTGAAAGATACAAATTTAGTGTCATATTATCTGTACATTTGTTGTTTCTGGTGATGGTGTCTGGTCTTTCCCCACTCACAGAGTTCCCCTTAATATTTCTTGCAGGGCTGGTTTAGTCGTCACAGACTCCTTTAGTATTTGCTTATCTGGGTAGCTCTTTATCTCTCCTTCTATTCTGAATGACAGCCTTGGTGGGTAAAGAATTCTTGGTTGCATATTTTTCCCATTCACTTCATTGAATATATTCTGTCACTTTCTTTGGTCTGTCAAGTTTCTGTGGACAGATCTGCAAATCTGATCTCTCTTCCCTTTTTGGTGACAGGCTTTATTTCCTTTGCTGCTATCAGAATTTTTTTCTTGTCTTGTGTATTTTGTGAATTTGACTATGATATGCCTTGGTGATGGTCAGTTGTTGTTGAATTTAATAGGCATTCTCTGTGCTTCTTGGATTTTGATACCTGTATCCTTTCCCAGATTAGGGAAGTTTTCAGCTATAATTTGCTTGAATAAACCTTCTGTCCTTTTTTCTCTTTCATCTTCTGGGACTCCTATGATATGAATGTTATTCCATTTTAATAAGTCACTGAGTTCCCTAAGTCTACTTTCATGATCCATTACCTTTGTTTCACTCTTCTTCCTGCTTCATTATTTTCCCTAATTTTAATCTATCACTGATTCATTCCTCTGTTCATCAATCCTTGTTTTTATTATCTCCATTTATGTTTACATATTGGGTGTAGCATTTTTAATTTTGGCCCAACTACATTTTAGTTCTTTTATCACTGCAGTAAGGGATTCTCTAGTGTCTTCTATGGTTTTTTCCAGCTCAGCTAGTATCCTTATAATTATTGTTCTAAATTCTAGTTCAGATATTTTACTTATATCTGCATTGATTAAATCTCTGGCTGTCATTTCTTCCTGTTCTTTCTTTATAATGAATTCTTCAGTCTTGTCATTTTGGAGGGGGGAAAAAAAGAAAGGGAAAAAAATAAAAATATATATAATAAAAATAAAAATATGCAAAAATGAAAAAAAAACAACAAAAATTAAAAATATATGAGTTAAATAAAATACATATAGGAATCTAGCTCCTAAGTGTGTTTTAGTCTGCTTGTTACCAGAAACTTCCATAGGTTGTTTTTCTGCTTTCTACATGTTTAGCTTCATTCTCCAAGACTTCTGATAGATTTCGTGGGTATTCAGAATGATTTGTTATTTATCTAGCTGTGTTCTAGTGAGGAGGAGGCTTAGGGTCGCCCTACTCCTCTGTCATCTTACTTCTCCCCCTCTCCCTTTTATTTTTATATTGGTCATTTGTGTCTTCTCTCATTTTATTTTTCCCCAATTAGCTTGGCTAAATTTTTATTAATTTTATTGATTTTTTTTCAGAGATCCAGATTTTTATTTCATTGGTTTTGTTTTTTATCTTTTGAAAATTTAATTGATTTCAATTTAATCAATTGGTGACCATATTTCTGTTCTTGGCTTATTTTAGTTTTAATTAGTTCCTCTTTATTAGTTGCTTTAAGTGAAAACTTCCCTTACTCATTGAAGACCTTTCATATTGTATGGTAAAAACATATCAAACCATAAATTTCTCTCTAAACAGTGCTTTACCTACATTTTATAAAGTTTATCATGTATTTTCAGTGTCATTCTGAACAAAATAGGGTTTTAAAACAATTTTTCTTGAGATATACTGTTGGAACCACAGGTTATATAGCAATATATTATTTAAATTTTACATATTTGGTGATATTCCAGATATCTTTCTGATTTTGACTTCTAGTTTAATTCCACTATGCTCAGAGAACAGTCTTTGTAGACATTTAACTATCTTTTAGAGCAACTAAAAATTTAAAAAAATCTACATTTATTCTTTTTTTTTTAAAGATTTTATTTATTTATTTGAGAGACAGAGTGAGAGAGAGAGAGAGCACAAGAGGGGGCAGTGAGAGAGGGAGAAGCAGACTCCCCACTAAGCAGGGAGCCCAATGTGGGACTCGATCCCAGGACTCCAGGATCATGACCTGAGCCGAAGACAGTCGCTTAACCAACTGAGCCACCCACGTGCCCTAAGTTTATTCTTTTTTTTAAGATTTTTATTCATTTATTTGTCAGAGAGATTGAGAGCACAAGCAGGGGGAGCAGCAGAGGGAGAGGGAGAAGCAGGCTCCTCACTGAGCAAGGAGCCCAATGTGGGACTCGATCCCAGGACCCTGGGATCATGACCTGAGCCGAAGGCAGATGCTTAACGACTGAGCCACCCAGGCATCCCGACCTACGTTTATTCTTAATTATCATTTTATATCTAAGCTTCTGCCTGATAAAATATACCTTCTCCTGTATAAATTCTTTTCTATATATATAATTTCTGCTGTCAATGAATTCTCTTTTTTTTGTTTGTATGAGAAAATCAATATCTCTTCCTCATTTATTTGGTAATTAAATTTTAATTTTGATACAACTGTGGATTCACATGCATTTCTAAGGAATAACATGAAAAAATTCCTTTATCCAGCTCTCCCACTAGTGATGTCTTGCACAACTATAATATAATATTATAATCAGAAGATCGACATTCATACAGTCAAAATATAAAACACTTCCATCCAACCACCAGAAGGGATAATGTTGAACTTCTACAGCAGCACCCACATCCTGTATGGCCCCATGACCACTGTAATCTATGGAAACCACTACTTTAGTCTTAACTTCTCTACTTTTTAAAATCAAGAGTGTAATATAAATGGAATCATACAGCATGTAAACTTTTTGGACTGAGTTTTTTCATTCATTATAATTTACTGGAAATTCTTTTTTTTTTTTTTTTTTTTGGTTTATCAATAGCTAATTCATTTTTATTGCTGAATAGTATTCCATAATATGGAATGGCTAAATCAACTATGGAAGTTAATTAACCATTAATTTATTGCAGGACATCTGGGTTGTTTCTACGTTTGGGCTATTATGAAAACAAACAAACAAACAAACAACCACTATAATTATTAGTGTATAGGTTTTCTGTGTAAGCATACATCCTGATTTCTCTGGAGCGAATGCCCAGGGTCATATGATAGCTGTATTTTTTTTTTTTAAGACAGGTAAAATTGCCTTCCCAAGTGGTTATACATTTTAAATCCCACAAGAAAAATTTTTTTAACTTATTTGACAGAGAGAGAGACAGCGAGAGAGGGAACACAAGCAGGGTGAGTGGGAGAGGGAGAAGCAGGCTTCCCACTGAGCAGGAAGCCTGATATGGGGCTCGATCCCAGGACCCTGGGACCATGACCTGAGTCGAAGGCAGACACTTAACAACTGAGCCACCCAGGCACCCCTAAATCCCACAAGAAATTTATGAGTGATTCAGTTTCTCCACATTGTCACCAGCAATTACTGTTCTCACATTTTTTGTTTTTTGTTTTTTTTTTGTCCTGGCTATCCATATAGGTATGCAGTGGTAGCTCATTGTGTGTTTAATTTGCATTCCCCTTATGGCTAATGATGTTGAAAACATTTTCATCTGTATATCCTTATCGGTGAAATATCTCTTCACATCCTTTTGTTCATGCCCTAATTGGATTTTTAAAACCTGTCGAATGTTGAGAATACTTAATTTTATTTTTATTTTTTGAGAGAGAGAGGATGTGTGCAAGTGTGTGCACAAGCAAGGCGGGGAGGGACCAAGGGAGAGGGAGAGAGAGAATCTTAAGCCGACTCCATGCCTGGTGCAGAACCCCATGGGGGGCTCAATCTCATGACTCTGAGCTCATGACCTGAACTGAAATCAAGATCTGGACACTTACTGACTGAGGCACCCAGGTACCCTGAGAATTCTTTGTGTATTCTAAATAATAGCTGTTTCCCAGCTATTGATTGTTTCCCAGATATGGGGTTAGTAAATATTTTTCTCATTCTGTAGCTTTGTTATCCATCCTTTTCACATGTTCTTTCTTAGAACAAAATATTTTAATTTTGATGAAGCCCAGTTTATCAATTTTTCTTTTTATTGATTATGGTTTTGTGGTGTCAAGTCTGAAACTCCATGTTTATCCCTATATACTAAAGGTTTCCTCTTCTTTTTTTAATGAATACTTGTATAATTTTACATTTATATTTTAAATTAATTTTTGTATAAGATATGAAACCTAGATTAGAGTCTCTTAAAAAAATTGCCTGTCCATATCCAAATGCTCCAGGACTATTTGTTCAAAAGGCTATCTACTCATTATTTTTCTTCTAAATAGCTTTTGTACTTGTGGTTCTATTTCTGGATTCTCTTCTCTATTCTTTCTTTTTTTTTTTAAAGATTTTATTTATTCATTTGACAGAGAGACAGATAGCGAGAGCAGGAACACAAGCAGGGGAAGTGGGAGAGGGAGAAGCAGGCTCCCTGCGGAGCAGGGAGCCCGATGCAGGGCTCGATCCCAGGACCCTGGGATCATGACCTGAGCCAAAGGCAGGCGCTTAATGACTGAGCCACCCAGGCGCCCCTCTTCTCTATTCTTTTATGCTGATCTATATGTCAATCATTTTGCCAAAACCACATTCATTACAGTAGTTATTTAATGTCTTGAAATTGAGCAGAGTAAGTTTTCACACCTTATTCTTTTTTATCAGAATTGTTTCAGCTGTAATAGTTCTTTCACCTGTTCATATAACTTTTAGAATGATCTTGTCTATATCTAAAGTAAAATATTTCTGGGGTTTTGACAGGAATTGTTTTAAGTCTATATATCAATTTTGAGGGAATTGACATCTTTACTATGTTGATCTTACAATGCGGAAACATAGTATATTTCTGCATTTAGACTGTCTTTGATTTCTTTCATCAATATCTTTTAGCTTTTAGCACACAAGTCTTGTATCTATTTTATTAGATTTATTCTTAAGTAAACCACTTTCGTGAAGTTGTAAATAGTATTATATTTTAAATTTCAATATCCACTGCTAGTATGTAGAAGTACAATTTATTTCTACAGATTTATCTTGTATTCTATGACCAAGCTGAATTCATTTCTTTGGGTTTTTCTGCAGAGTTCACAGGGCTTTCAAGGGAAACAATCATGTCTTCTATAAATAGAGTGAATGTCTCTAAATAAATAGTTTTATTTCTCCCTTTCTAATACACATGTCTTTTATGTTCTTATCTTACTTATTCCACTGGCTAGAACTTCCAAAATTAATTTGAATAAGAGTGGTAAGAGTAGACATTCTTGTCTTACTTCTAATCTCAGTGGAAAAGCATTCAGTCTTTCACCATTAATGGTTATGTTAGCTATAATCTCTTGCTATAGATTGTCTTTATGAAGTTGAGGAAATTCCTCTTTATTATTATCTTAGAGTTTTTATTATGAATGAATTTCAAATTAGGTCAAATACTTTTTTCTGCAGTGATTGGTGTGATCATGTGATTTTTCTTCTTTATTTATTTATTTTCTTTTTTTTTTAAATTTTATTATGTTATGTTAGTCACCATACAATACATCATTGGTTTTTGATGTGGTGATCCACGATCCATTGTTTTCGTATAACACCCAGTGCTCCATGCAGTACGTGCCCTCCTTAATACCCATCACTGGGCTAACAAATCACCCCACCCCCCTCCCCTCTAAAACCCTGTTTGTTTCTCAGAGTCCATAGTCTCTCATGGTTCATCTCTCCCTCCAATTCCCCCCCCATTTTTCCCTTCCTTCTCCTAATGTCCTCCATGTTATTCCTTATGTTCCACAAATAAGTGAAACCGTATGATAAATGACTTTCTCTGCTTGACTTATTTCACTTAGCACAATCTCCTCCAGTCCCATCCATGTTGATGTAAAAGTTGGGTATTCATCCTTTCTGATGGCTGAATATTATTTCATTATATATATGGACCACATCTTTTTTATCCATTCATCTGTTGAAGGGCATCTTGGCTCTTTCCACAGTTTGGCTATTGTGGACATTGTTGCTATGAACATTGGGGTGCATATGGTACTTCTTTTCACTACATCTGTGTCTTTGGGGTAAATACCCAGGAGTGCAATTGCTGGGTCATAGGGTAGCTCTATTTTTAACTTTTTGAGGAACCTCCACACTGTTTTCCAAAGTGGCTGTACTAACTTGAATTCCCACCAACAGTATAAGAAGGTTCCCCTTTCTCTACAACCTCTCCAACATTTGTTGTTTCTTTCCCTGTCCATTTTTGCCATTCTAACTGGTGTAAGGTGGTATCTCAATGTAGTTTTGATTTGGATTTCCCTGATGGCTAATGATGATGAACATTTTTTCATGTGTCTGTTAGCCATTTGTATGTCTTCTTCAGAGAAGTGTCTTTTCATATCTTCTGCCCACTTTTTGACTTGCTTATTTGTTTTTTGGGTGTTGAGTTTGAGAAGTTCTTTATAGATCTTAGATACCAGCCCTTTCTCTGTAGTGTCATTTGCAAATATCTTCTCCCATTCTGTGGGTTGCCTCTTTGTTTTGTTGACTGTTTCCTTTGCTGTGCAGAAGCTTTTTATCTTGATGAAGTCCCAAAAGTTTATTTTTGCTTTTGTTTCACTAGCTGTTGGAGATGTATCTTGAAAGAAGTTGCTGTGGGTGATGTCAGAGAGGTTACTGCCTATGTTCTCCTCTAGGATTTTGATGGATTCCTGTCTCACATTGAGGTCTTTCATCCACTTTGAGTTTATCTTTGTGAATGGTGTTAGAGAATGGTCCAGTTTCTTCTTCTGCATGTGGCTGTCCAATTTTCCCAGCAGCATTTATTGAAGAGACTGTCTTTTTTCCATTGCATGTTTTTTCCTGCTTTGTCGAAGATTATTTGACCATAAAGTCCATATCTGGTCCATATCTGGGTTCTCTATTCTGTTCCATTGGTCTTTATGTCTGTTTTTGTGCCAGTACTGTGCTGTCTTGGTGATCACAGCTTTGTAATAGAGCTTGAAATTGGGCAACGTGATGCCCCCAGCTTTGTTTCTCTTTTTCAACATTTCCTTGGCGATTCGGGGTCTTTTCTGATTCCATACAAATTTTAGGATTGTTTGTTCCAGCACTTTGAAAAATGTCATTGGAATTTTGATTGGGATGGCATTGAAGGTATAGATGGCTCTGGGTAGCATAGACATTTTAACAATGTTTATTCTTCCAATCCATGAGCATGGAATATTTTTCCATCTTTTTCTGTCTTCTTCAATTTCTTTCATGATTGTTTTGTAGTTCCTAGAGTATAGATCCTTTACCTCTTTGGTTAGGTTTATTCCGAGGTATCTTATGGTTTTTAGTACTATTGTAAATGGAATCGTTTCTCTAATTTCTCTTTCTCTTTGTTATTATATATAAGAAAGCAACTGATTTCTGTGCATTAATTTTGTATCCTGCCACATTACTGAATTGCTGTATGAGTTCTAGTAATTTGGGGGTGGAATCTTTTGGGTTTTCCACATAAAGTATCATGTCATCTGTGAAAAGAGAGAGTTTGACTTCTTTGCTTATTTGAATACATTTTATTTCTTTTTGTTGTCTGATTGCTGTTGCTAGGACTTCTAATACTATGTTGAACAATAGTGGTGAGAGTGGGCATCCTTGACGTGTTCCTGATCTTAAGGGAAAGGCTCTCAGCTTTTCCCCATTGAGGATGATATTCACTGTGGGTTTTTCATAGATGGATTTTATGAACTTGAGGAATATTCCCTCTATCCCTATACTCTGAAGAGTTTTAATCAGGAAAGGATGTTGTATTTTGTCAAATGCTTTTTCTGCATCAATTGAGAGGGCCATATGGTTCTTCTCCCTCCTCTTATTAATGTGTTCTATCACATCAATTGATTTGCGAATGTTGAACCACCCTTGCATCCCAGGGATAAATCCCACTTGGTCGTGGTGGATGATCCTTTTAATGTATTGCTGGATCTTATTAGCTAGGATTTTGTTGAGGATTTTGGAATCCATATTCATCAGGGATATCGGTCTGAAATTCTCCTTTTGATGGGGTCTTTGCTTGGTTTAGGGATTAAGGTAATGCTGGCCTCATAGAATGAGTCTGGAAGCTTTTTTTCTGTTTCTGTTTTTTGAAACAGCTTCAGAAGAATAGATATTATTTCTTCTTTGAGTGTTTGGTAGAATTCCCCAGGGAATCCATCAGGCCCCGGACTCTTGTTTTTTGGGAAGTTTTTGATCACTGCTTGAATCTCATTACTGGTTATTGGCCTCTTCAGGTTGTCAATTTCTTCCTGTTTCAGTCTTGGCACCTTATAGGTTTCCAGGAAGGCCTCCATTTCATCCAGATTGCTCAGTTTATTGGCATATAGTTGTTGATAATAATTTCTAATAATTGTTTCGATTTCCTTGGTGTTAGTCGTGATCTCTCCCCTTTCATTCATAATTTTATTAATTTGGGTCCTTTCTCTTTTCTTTTGGATAAGTCTGGCCAGTGGTTTATCAATCTTATTAATTCTTTCAAAGAACCAACTTCTAGTTTCTTTGATCTCATCTACTGTGTTTCTGGTTTCTAATCCATTAATTTCTGCTCTAATTTTAATTATTTCTCTTCTAATGTGTGGTTTAGGCATTGTTTGTTGCTTTTTCTCTAGTTCTTTAAGGTGTAGGGTTAGTTGGTGAATTTGGGATTTTTCTATTTTTTTTGAGTGAGGCTTGGATGGCTATGTATTTCTCCCTTAGGACCACCTTTGTAGTATCCCATAGGTTTTGGACCAATGTGTTTTCATTCTCATTGATTTCCATGAATTGTTTAAGTTCTTCTTTGATTTCCTGGTTGACCCAAACATTCTTGAGCAGAGTGGTCTTTCGCTTCCAAGTGTTTGAATTTCTGCCAAATTTTTTCTTGTGATTGAGTTCCAGGTTTAAAGCACTGTGGTCTGAGAACATGCAAGGAATAATCTCAGTCTTTTGGTATCGGGTGAGACCTGATTTGTGACCCAGTATGTGATCTATTCTGGAGAAAGTTCCATGTGTGCTCGAGAACAATGAGTATTCTGTTCTTTTAGGGTGGAATGTTCTGTAAATATCTATGAGGTCCATCTGGTCCAGTGTGTCATTCAAAGCTCTTGTTTCCTTGTTGATTTTCTGCTTAGATGATCTGTCCATTGCTGAGAGTGGAGTATTGAGGTTTCCTACAATTAACGTATTGTTATCAATATGACTCTTTATTTTGGTTAACAGTTGGCTTATGTAGATGGCTACTACCACGTTGCGGGCATAGATATTTATAATTGTTAGATCTTCTTGTTGGATAGACCCTTTAAGAATGATATAGTGTCCTTCTGTGTCTCTAATTACAGATTTTAGTTTAAAATCTAATTTGTCTGATCTAAGAATTGCTACCCCAGCTTTCTTTTGAGGTCTGCTGGCATGGAAGATGGATCTCCATCCCTTCACTTTCAGTCTGGATGTATCTTTAGGTTCAAAATGAATCTCTTGTAAGCAGCATATGGATGGGTCCTGTCCTTTTATTTAATCTGCAACTCTGTGCCGTTTTATGGGAGCGTTTAGCCCATTCACATTGAGAATGATTATTGAAAGATATGAATTAATTTTCATCATGTTGCCTGTGAAAACGTTGTTTTTATAGATTGTCCCTGTAAATTTCTGTTGTATATCACTCTTGGGGTCTTTCTCCTTTTATAGAACCCCCTTTAATATTTCTTGCAGGGCCGGCTTAGTGGTCACATATTTTTTCAGTTTCTGCTGTTCGTGGAAGCTCTGCATCTCTCCATCCATTCTAAATGAAAGCCTTGCCGGATAAAGTATTCTTGGCTGCATGTTCTTCTCATTTAGTACCCTGAATATGTCTTGCCAGCTCTTTCTGGCTTGCCAGGTCTCTGTTGATAGGTCTGACGTTATTCTGATGTTCCTCCCTCTGTACGTAAGAAATCTCTTCCCGCTAACTGCCCTTTAGATGGTTTGCTTGGTTCTAAGATTTGCAAGTTTTACTATTACATGCCAGGGTGTTGGCCTGTTTTCCTTGATCTTGGGAGGGGTCCTCTCTGCCTCTAGGACACGAATGTTTGTTTCATTCCCCAGATTAGGGAAGTTCTCAGCTACGATTTGCTCAAATACATCTTCTAGTCCTCTCTCTCTCTCCACTCCCTCCTGGATTCCAATAATTCTGACATTGGAATGTTTCATGGTGTCACTTATTTCTCTGATTCTATTTTCATGGATTCTGAGTTATTTTTCCCTGGCCTCCTCTTTTCCCTTTTTATCTATTATATTGTCTTCCAGGTCGCTTATTCGTTCTTCTGCCTCAGTTACCCTAGCTGTTAGATTATCTAGATTGGATTGGATCTCATTGATAGCATTTTTAAGTTCTGCCAATTCACCTTTCATTTCTGCCCTTAGAGAATCTATGTTGCCATTAATTGATTTCTCCATTCTAGCCATTGTCTTCACAATTGCTAGCCTGAATTCCATTTCTAACATCTTGGTTATATCTGCATCCATTTGTAAATCTGAAGCATAAGTCATAATCTCTGAGTCTTTTTTATTTTGGGGACCCCTCCTCCTAGTCATTCTGTTGATGGGTGTTTGAGGGAATGTATAGAGTCGAAATTATTGACCAGAACCCAAGCAAGATGCACCTGTTTTCTTGGGACCTAGGGTTGCTGACCTCTTGTTCTCCCAGCCTGTCTTCTGTGGGAGAGGCCTGCTACACTGTTACTCAGGCAACCCTGTTTGGGCGGAGTTGCCCTGCCCCCCTGTGGTGGGGGATGGACTCAGCGGGAATCAGTTTTGGGAGCTTATGTTCTCTGGCGGCTTTCTGCCTCTCTTCTGCGAGTCAGAGCAGAAGAGACCATTTCCAACCCTCTGCTTCAGAGCAGAGAGATTGCAGTCTGTTCTTCAATGAGCTCTCCAGGCCACACCGTCTCCGTTTCTGTCCGTGCTGCTATAAACTGCAGCGTCCTGGGTTGTGCGCCCCTCCGCAGCGCTCCCAGTCCTGCCTCCAGTTTGGGGCATGTCTCTGCCCTTTGTGCTTCTAAAACCGCCAGCCGCACCCAGTTTGCGCGACCCCGCCACTCTGGGTTTCTGCCCCGGGCCTGCCCTAAAGTCCTTTCCCCGCCAGTCTGCGAGCCTGTGCCTGTCCCCAGCGCATGAAGCTGTCACTCACCAGTGGTGTAGGATCCCCACAGCCAGGTACCCTCCCCTGCCGTTTATCTTCCAATATCTGCCCGTGGAATCACGGCTCCCCACTTCATACCTCAAAATCAACCCCCTGCGATATTCTGTTTGTAGAGATCCAGATCTTCTTACATCTCAGGCTGGTTTCATGGGTGCTCAGAGTGGTTTGGTAGATATCCAGCTCAATTCCGGGAACCAGTTGAAATAGGGTCCCCTACTCCTCTGCCACCTTTCCCCTACCCCCGAGCATGTCAATTTTTCTTCTTTAAACTGTTATGATGAAGTACATTGATTGATTTTTCAAATATTGAACCAGTCTTGCATTCCTAGAATCAACTATCCTTGTTTATGATGTATTTTTATATATTGCTATATTTGATATGATAATATTTTGTTAAGGATTTTTACATGTATATTTATGAGTTATGTTATTCTAAATTTTCTTCATATTTTTCTTTGTGTGTACGTGTGTGTGCGTGTGCTGTCTTTGTCTGATTTAGGTATCAGGTTATTACTAACTTTGTAAAGTGGAGTAGGAAGTGTTTCCTTCTCTTCAATATTTAGTAGGATAGTTTGTGTATAATTGGGGTTAATGTTTTTTAAAAATTTTTATTCAAGTTCTAGTTAATATACAGTGAATATTAGTTTCAGGTATACAATATAGTGATTCATCACGACCATACAAACCCTGGTGCTCGTCACAGCAAGTACACTCCTTAATCCCCATCACCTATTTTACCCACTTCCCCGAACCTCCCCTCAGATAACCATCATTTCGTTCTCTATAGTTAAGAGTCTGTTTCTTGCTTTGCCTCTCTCTTTCTTTCCCTCTCTTTGCTCATTTACTTTGTTTCTTAAATTACACATATGAGTGAAATCATATGGTATTTGACTTTCTCTGATTGACTTATTTTACTTAGCATTATACTCTCTAGCTCCATCTATGTTGTTGCAAATGGCAAGATTTCATTCTTTTTTATGGCTGAATAATATATATTTTATACATATATATGTAATATATATATATATATATATATATATATATCACATTTTCTTTATCCATTCATCAGCCAATGGACACTTGGACTTTTTCCATTATTTAGCTATGGTAAATAATGCTGCTATAAACATATAAACATCAGGGTGCATATATCCTTTTGAATTAATATTTTGTATTCTTTGGGTAAATCCTCAGTAGTACAATTGTTGGATTGTAGGGTAGTTCTATTTTTAACTTTTTGAGGAACCTTCATACTGTTCCACAGTGGTTGCACTAGTTTGCAAAACTGAAATAGGAAGAAATAGAAAACTTGAATAGACCAATAACCAGTGGAAAAAAATGAATCAGTAAACAAAAAATTCCCAAAAACAAAAGTCCAGGGCCAGACAGCTTCATAGGCAAATTCTACCAAATATTTAAAGAGTTAATACTTATTCTTATCAAACAATTCAAAAAATAGCAAAGGAAGGAAAACTTTCACCTTCACTTTATGAGGCCAGTATTACCCTGATACCAAAACCAGATAAGGTCTCCTCTGAAAAGGAGAACTACAGACCAATAATCTTGATGAATAGAGATGAAAATTTTCTCAATAAAATACTAGCAAACCAAATACAATACATGAAAAGAATCATTCATTACCATCAGGTGGGATTTATTCCTGTGTGGCAATGATGGTTCAATATTTGCAAATTAATCAATGTGATATACCACATTAATAAAAGAAAAGATAAGAATCATATGATCATTTCAATAGATACAGAAAAAGCATTTGACAAAGCGCAACATCCCTTCATGATAAAAACCCTCAACAGTGGCGCCTGGGTGGCTCAGTTGTTAAGCGTCTGCCTTCGGCTCAGGTCATGATCCCAGGGTCCTGGGGTCGAACCCCACATTGGGCTCCCCGCTCAGCCAGGAGCCTGCTTCTCCCTCTCCCACTCCCCTTGCTTGTGTTCCCTCTCTCACTGTGTCTCTCTCTGTCAAGTAAACAAATAAAATCTTAAAAAAATAAAAACCCTCAACAAAGCAGGTTTAGAGGGAGGATACCTCAAAATAATAAAAGTCATCAATGAAAAACCCACAGCTAATATCATCCTCAATGGGGGAAAACTTAGAGCTTTTCCTCTACACTCAAGGCCAACACAGGGATATTCACTCTCACCAATTTTATTTAGCAGAGTACTGAAAGTCCTTGCCACAGCAATCTGAAAATGAAAAGAAAGAAAATGACTCATACTGGCATGGAAGAAGTCAAACTTTCACTATTTGCAGATGACATGATGCTCTATGTAGAAAACATGGAAGAATCTACCAAAAAACATCTGGAACTGCTAAATTAATTAAATAAAGTTGCAGCATACAAAATCAATTCCAGAAATCTGTTGTATTTCTATACACAAATAATGAAAGAGCAGAAAGAGAAACTAAGGGATTAATCTTTTTAAAAATTTGTTAGTTGATAAACTCCTGGCCAGATTTATCAAAAAGGAAAGAGAAATGACCCACATAAATAAGATCATGAATGAAAGAGGAGACATCACAACCAACACAAAACAAAGACAAACAATTATAAGAACATATTATGAGCAACTATATGCCAGCAAATTAGATAATCTGGAAGAAATGGATGCATTCCTAGAGATGTATCAACTACCAAAACTGAACCAGGAAGAAATAGAAAACCTGAACAGACCTATAACCACTAAGGAAATTGAAGCAGTCATCAAAAATCTCCCAACAAACAAGAGCCCAGGGCCAGATGGCTTCCCAGGGGAATTCTACCAAACATTTCAAGAAGAATTAATACTTATTCTACTGAAACTGTTCCAAAAAATAGAAATGGAAGGAAAACTTCCAAACTCGTTTTATGAGGCCAGCATTACCTTGATCCCAAAACGAGACAAAGACCTCATCAAAAAGGAGAATTACAGACCAATATCCTTGATGAACATGAATGATGCAAATATTCTCAGCAAAATACTAGGATCTATGTGTCTTTTTTTGGATCCAACAGTACATTAAAAGGATTATTCACCACGACCAAGGGGATTTATCCCTGGGATGCAAGGTTGGTTCAACATCCGCAAATCAATCAATGTGATACAATACATTAACAAAAGAAAGAACAAGAATCATATGATCCTCTCAATAGATGCAGAAAAACCATTTGACAAAGTACAGCATCCTTTCTTGATCAAAACTCTTCAGAGTATAGGGATAGAGGGTACATACCTCAAGATCATAAAAACCATCTATGAAAAACCCACAGTGAATATCATTCTCAATGGGGAAAAACTGAGAGCTTTCTCCTGAAGGTCAGGAACATGGCAGGGATGTCCACTATCACCACTGCTATTCAACATAGTAGTAGAAGTCCTAGCCACAGCCATCAGACAACAACAACAAAAAAATAAAAGGCATCCAAATCGGCAAAGAAGTCAAATTCTCACTCTTTGCAGATGATATGATACTTTATGTGGAAAACGCAAAAGACTCCACCCCCAAACTGCTAGAACTCATACAGGAATTCAGTAAAGTGGCAGGATATAAAATCAATGCACAGAAATCAGTGACATTCCTATACACACACAACAAGACAGAAGAAAGACAAATTAAGGAGTCGATCCCATTTACAATTGCACCCAAAACCATAGGATTCCTAAGAATAAATCTAACCAAAGAGGCAAAGGATCTGTACTCAGAAAACTAAAATACTCATGAAAGAAATTGAGGAAGACACAAAGAAATGGAAAAACATTCCATGCTCATGGATTGGAAGAACAAATATGGTGAGGATGTCAATGCTACCTAGAGCAATCTACACATTCAATGCAATCCCTATCAAAATACCATCCACTTTTTTCAAAGAAATGGAACAAATCCTCCTAAAATTTGTATGAAACCAGAAAAGACCCTGAAGAGCCAGAGGAATGGTGAAAAAGAAAAGCAAAGCTGGTGGCATCAAATTCTGGACTTCAGGCTCTATAACAAAGCTGTCATCATCAAGACAGTATGGTGCATAAAAACAGACACATAGATCAGTGGAACAGAATAGAGAGCCCAGAAATGGACCTTCAACTCTATGGTCAACTAATCTTTAACAAAGCAGGAAAGAATGTCCAATGGAAAAAAGACAGTCTCTTCAACAAATGGTGTTGGGAAAATTGGACAGCCACATGCAGAGGAATGAAACTGGACCATTTCCTTACACCACACACAAAAATAGACTCCAAATGGTTGAAAGACCTCAATGCGAGACAGGAGTCCATCAAAGTCCTAAAGGAGAACACAGGCAGCAACCTCTTCGACCTCAGTCGCAGCAACTTCTTCCTATAAACATCGCCAAAGGCAAAAATGAACTATTGGGATTTCATCAAGATAAAAAGCTTTTGCACAGCAAAAGAAACAGTCAACCAAAAGACAACCGACAGAACGGGAGAAGATATTTGCAAATGACATATCAGATAAAGGGCTAGTATCCAAAATCTATAAAGAACTTATGAAACTCAACACCCAGAGAACAAATGATCCAATCAAGAAATGGGCAGAAGATATGAACAGACATTTTTCCAAAGAAGACATCCAAATGGCCAACAGACACATGAATAAGTTCTCAACATCACTCGGCATCAGGGAAATCCAAATCAAAACCTCAATGTGATACCATCTCACACCAGTCAGAATGGCTAAAATTAACAAGTCAGGAAAGGACAGATGTTGGTGAGGATGTGGAGAAAGGGGAACCCTCCTACACTGTTGGTGGGAATGCAAGCTGGTGCAGCCACTCTGGAAAACAGTATGGAGGTTCCTCAAAAAGTTGAAAATAGAGCTACCATACAACCCACCAATTGCAGTACTGGGTATTTACCCTAAAGATACAAATGTAGGGATCCGAAGGGGTACGTGCACCCCACTGTTTATAGCAGCAATGTCCACAATAGCCAAACTATGGAAAGAGCCAAGGTGTCCATTGACAGATGAATGGATAAAAACAGATGTGATATATATATATATATATATATATATATATATATATATATATATATATACACCAATGGAATATACCAATATACACAAAGGAATATTATGCAGCCATCAAAAAAAAATGAAATCTTGTCATTTGCAATGATGTGAATGGAACTAGAGGGTATTATGCTGAGCGAAATAAGTCAATCAGAGAAAGACATGTATCATATGATCTCACTGATATGAGGAATTCTTAATCTCAGGAAACAAACTGAGGGTTGCTGGAGTGGGGGAGTGGGAAGGATGGGGTGGCTGGGTGATAGATATTGGGGAGGATATGTGGTTTGGTGAGTGCTGTGAATTGTGTAAGACCCTTGAACCACAGACCTGTACTTCTGAAACAAATAATACATTATATGTTAAAAAATAAAAAGATAGTAGGAAGGAAAAAAATTTTGTTAGAATTCTTCAGTGAAATCATATAGCCTACAGATTTAATTTGGGAGTTTTCAATTAAAATTCAATGTGCTTAATAGTTATAGGGCTATGCAAATTATCTATTATAAATAGTTGTATACATAAGGTAAGTTGTACTTTGTGTTTTTTAAGGAATTGGTCTATTTCATCTAAGTTGTCAAATGGTATACGTAGAGTTTTGTTGTATTCCTTTATTATCCTTTTGATGTCTGCAAAGTTTATAGTAATATTCCCTGTTTTATTCCCGATATTATTATGTCTCCTCTCTTTTTTTGGCTTACTAGATTATATATATATATATGTCTTCTTCAAGAGCTGGCTCTTGGGGGCAAGATGGTGGAGGAGTGGGGGATTTCTTTTCAACCAGTCCCCTGAATTTAGCTTGATGTCTACCAAACCATTCTGAACACCCATGAAATCACCTGAGATGTAAGATTATATGTCTGGATCTCTACGGTGGCAGAAGATCATCAGTCTGGAGTTTGAAAGACGGAGTTGTGATTGCCTGGACAGATATCAGAGGATAAACAGAAGGGGGTGGGAGCCACCAGAAGCCAGCCACTGGAAAGTAATATAATACCCCAGTGCAAATGCGTCCTGCACCTGGGGACCAGCGATAGCTTGCAGAGCGGTGGCGGTGGGATGGGAAGGGCCTGGTAACAGTGCTCAAAAAAGATCCAGGAGCTTAAGGGGCAAAGGCCAGGACCAGGGTGCTGGTTGTGTGGACCTGTGCCTGCGGACCAGGGGTGGCTGCTGCCGCTGCTGCCACCCGCGCAGACCAGGATCCTTGCAGTTTTGGAAGCACAGGGGCCAGAGACAAGCGGGGGCCTAAGTCCACTGCTGAAAGGATCACTGGGGGCGTGCACTGCCTGTGGAAGGCTGCGGTTTTCAGTGGCGCTTACAGAAAGGGAGACTGTGAGTTCTGGAGGGTTTAGACAGGAGCAGACTGTGACTTCTCTCCTCTGGGGCAGA
The DNA here is from genome assembly GCF_964656455.1 of Halichoerus grypus. Taxonomy (NCBI): domain Eukaryota; kingdom Metazoa; phylum Chordata; class Mammalia; order Carnivora; family Phocidae; genus Halichoerus; species Halichoerus grypus. The sequence goes on along the minus strand of NC_135717.1, from coordinate 74,674,565 downwards.
GGTCGGGGTTAGGACATTTTCCTTTGCTCTGACCCTCCAAAAAGGCCACCAGAGAACAAAAGCCCAAAAAACCAGTTTTCACGGAGCCCAACCCCTTGATAGAAAACTACCCAGTAGGCCCCTCCCCCAGAAGACAAGCTGGAAGAACAAGAGGACGACAACCCTAGGGTCCCCATAAAAACTGTAAAACCCCAACACCAGGGGAAAATAGTATATTGAGCTCCTGGTGTTGCCTCATGGCCCGTGTATTTCTTAGATACAACTTTTTTTTTCATGTTTTTTCTGTTTTTTTCTTTTTACCTACTTACCATTTCAACTAGATGTTTAATACAACATATTCCATAGTAGCTTTTTAACTTGTAGTTTTTCAAACCTATATTTTTTTCCTTTTCTTTCATATAAGCTTCAATGTAGTCCTTTTTTCCCTATACAATACTACCTTTATATATATACCAGTTTTAATTTGCCTGTAACTCTGGGAAGTAGTGTTCTCTAACAAAGAGAACAAAATACACCCAGGAAGAACTGAAACATCCTACCTCACTCACCTTGAGAGATTATAACTCCCCCCTCAACCCCCCCCCCTTTTTTTTAACTTCTTAAATCTTATTCTTAGGTTTCATTTTGGCTGGGATTTTTTGGTGGTAGCTTCCGCCTGCTCCAAACTTTCCCAGGGTGCATCTTGCCTGGATTGTGGTTGATATTTTTGACTCTGTACATCCCCTCAATGACCTCCCAACAGAATGACCAAGAGGAGGAACTACCAATAAAGAAAAGAACCAGAGACAATGGTCTCTCCCACAGACCTAATGGATATGGATATAAGCAAGATGTCAGAAATAGACTTCAGGGTAACAATTATGAAGACAATAGCTAGGCTTGAGAAAACAATGGCAACATACAATCTCTAAGGGCAGAAATGAGAGCTAATCAGGCCAAACTTAAAAATGCTATGAATGAGTTGCAGTCTAAACTAGATACTCTAACAGCTAGGGTAAATGAGGTAGAAGAACAAAGTAGTGATCTATAAGATAAACTGATAGAAAGGAAGGAACAGGAGAGACCTGGAACAAACAGCTTAAAATCCATGAGAACAGACTTAGGGAAATCAACAATGCCATAAAATGTTCCAATGTCAGAATTATTGGGATCCCTGAGGGGGTGGAGAGAGAGAGGACCAGAAGATATATTTGAGCAAATCATAGCTGAGAACTTCCATGATCTGGGGAATGAAACAAGCATTCATGTCCTAGAGGTAAAGAGGAGAACAGACCAATGCCCCAGCAGGTAATAGCAAAACTTGTAAATCTTAGAACCAAGGAAACCATCCTAAGGGCAGTTAGGGGGAAGGGATTTCTTAGGTACAGAGGGAGGAACATCTGAATAACGTTAGACCTCTCCACAGAGACCTGGCAAGCCAGAAAGGGCTGGCAAGACATATTCAGGGTACTAAATGAGAAGAAAATGCAGCCAAGGATACTTTATCCAACAAGGTTGTCATTCAGAATAGATGGAGAGATAAAGAGCTTCCAGTACTGGCAGAAACTGAAAGAATATGTGACCACCAAGCCAGCCCTGCAAGAAATACTAAGGGGGATTCTATAAAAGAAGAAAGACCCCAAGAGTAATATAGACCAGAAATTTACAGAGACAATCCATAGAAACAGGGATTGTACAGACAATAGGATGGTGATAAATACATCTCTTTCAGTGGTAACCCTCAATGTGAACAGCCTAAATGCACCCATGAAATGGCACAGGGTTGCAAATTGGATACAAAGACAGGACCCATCCATATGCTGTTTACAAGAGATTCATTTTGAACCTAAAAACACCTCCAGACTGAAAGTGAGGGGATGGAGAACCATTTTTTCATGCCAACAGACCTCAAAAGAAAGATGGGATAGCAATTTTCATATCAGACAAATGAGATTTTAAGCTAAAGACAATAGTAAGAGATACAGAAGGACACTATATCATTCTTAAAGGGTCTATCCAACAAGAAAATCTAATAATTGTAAATATCTATGCCCCCAACATGGGAGCAGCCAACTACCTAACCCAACTGTTAACCAAAATAAAGAATCAGATTGACAATAATACATAAATAGTAGGAGATTTTAACACTCCACTCTCAGCATTGGACAGATCATCTAAACAGAAGATCAACAAAGAAACAAGAGCTTTGAATGATACATGGGACCAGAAGGACTTTGTAGATATACACAGAACATTCCATCCTAAAACAACAGAATACTCATTCTTCTCGAATGCACATGGAACTTTCTCCAAAACAGACCACATACTAGGTCACAAATCAGACCTCAGCCAATACCAAAAGATTTAGATTATTCCCTGCATGTTATCAGACCACAATGCTTTGAAACTGGAACTCAATCACAAGGAAAAATTTGAAAGGAATTTGAACACTTGGAAGTTAAAGACCATCCTGCTCAAGAATGATTGGATCAACCAGGAAATTAAAGAAGAACTTGAACAATTCATGGAAACTAATGAGAATGAAAACACTTCAGTCCAAAACCTATGGGATACTGCAAAGGCTGTCCTAAGAGGGAAATACATAGCCATCCAAGCCTCTCTCAGAAAATTAAAAAAAATCCCAAATACACAGGCTAACCTTATACCTAATGGAGCTGGAGAAAGAACAGAAAATAAAACCTAAACCAAGCAGGAGAAGATAAATAATAAAGATTAGAGCAGAGATCAATGAAATAGAAACCAGAAATACAGTAGAACAGTCAACGAAACTAGAAGCAGGTTCTTTGAAAGAATTATTAAGATTGATAAACCACTGGCCAGACTTATCCAAAAGAAAAGAGAAAGGACCCAAATTAACAAAATTATGAATGAAAAGGGAGAGATCACAACTAACACCAAGGAAATAGAAACAATTATTAGACATTATTACCAGCAACTATATACCAACAAATTAAACAATCTGGAAGAAACGGATGCTTTCCTGGAAACTTACAAACTACCAAGACTGAAACAAGAAGAAATAGACAATCTGAATAGACCAATAACCAGTAACAAAATTGAAGCAGTGATCAAAAACCTCCCAAAAAACAGGAGTCTAGGGCCAGATGGCTTCCCAGGGGAATTCTACCAAACTTCTAAAGAAGAAATAATACCTCTTCTACTGAATCTGTTCCAAAAAATAGAAACAGAAGGAAAACTTTCAAACTCCTTCTATGAGACCAACTTTACCCTGATCCCAAAACCAGGCAAAGACCACATCCCAAAACCAGGCAAAGACCCCATCAAAAAGGAGAAGTACAGACTGGATGCCAAAATACTCAACAAGATCCTAGCCAATAGGTTACCACAGTATATTAAAAGGATTATTCTCCACGACCAAGTGGGTTTTATGCCTGGGATATAAGTGTGGTTCAACATTCACAAATCAATCAGCATGATAGAGCACATCAATAAAAGAAAAGACAAGAACCATATGATCCTCTCAATTGATGCAGAAAAAGCATTTGACAAAATACAGCATCCTTTCCTGATTAAAACTCTTCAGAGTATAGAGATAGAGGGAACATTCCTCAATATCACATAAACCATCTATGAAAAGCCCACAGAGAATATCATTCTCACTGGGGAAAAGCTGAGAACTTTTCCCTTAAGATCAGGAACAAGACAGGGATGCCCACTCTCACCACTATTGTTCAACATAGTAATAGAAGTCCTAGCCTCAGCAATCAGACAACAAAAAGAAATAAAAGGCATCCAAAGAAGAAGTCAGACTCTCCCTCTTCACAGATGACATGATACTTTATGTGGAAAGCCCAAAAGACTCCACCCTAAAATTACTAGAGCTCATACAGCAATTCAACAATGTGGCAGGATACAAAATCATTGCACCAAAATCAGTTGCTTTTCTATATACTAACAATGTATCTGTAGAAAGAGAAATTAAGGAATTGATTCCATTCACAATAGCAAGAAAAACCATAAGATACCTAGAAATAAACCTAACTAAAAAGGTAAAGGATATATACTCTAGAAACTACAGAACACTTATGAAAGAAATTGAAGAAGACACAAAAAGATGGAAAAACACTCCATGCTCATGGATTGGAAGAATCAACATTGTTAAAATGTCTATCCTGCCCAGAGCAATTTATACTTTCAATGACATCCCTATTAAAACACCATTGGCATTTTTCAAAGAGCTGGAACAAAAAATCCTAAAATTTGTATGGAACAAGAAAAGACCCTGAATGGCCAGTGGAGTGTTGAAAAAGAAAACCAAAACTGGGGCCATCATGTTGCCTGATTTCAAGCTATATCACAAAGCTGCGATCACCAAGACAGCATGGTATTGTCACAAAAACAGACACATAGACCAATAGAACAGAATAGACACTCCAGAAATGGACCCTGAACTGTATGTTCAAGTAATCTTTGACAAATCAGGAAAAAATATCCAATGGAAAAAAAGACTGTCTCTTTAATAAGTGGTCCTGGGAAAGTTGGACAGCCACATGCAGAAGAATGGACCATTAAACTCAAAATGGATGAAAGACCTCAATGTGAGACAGGAATCCATCAAAATCCTAGAAGAGAACATAGGCAGTAAACGCTTTGACATTGGCCACAGCAACCTCTTTCATGACACGTCTCCCAATGCAAGGGAAACAAAAGCAAAAATGAACTTTTGGGACTTCATCAAGATAAAAAGCTTCTGCACAGCAAAGGAAACAGTCAACAAAACTAAGAGACAGCCCACAGAATGGGAGAAGATATTTGCAAATGACACTACAGACAAAGGGCTGATATCCAAGATCTATAAAGAACTTTTCAAACTCAATACTCAAAAAACTAAATGGGCAGAAGACATGAACAGACACTTCTCCAAAGAAGACATACTAAAGGCTAACAGACATATGAAAATATGCTTCACATTTCTAGCCATCAGAGAAATACAAATCAAAACCACAATGAGACACCAACTTACACCAGTTAAAATGGCAAAAATTAACAAAACAGGAACCAACAAATGTTGGCGAGGATGTGGAGAAAGGGGAACCCTCTTACACTGTTGGTGGGAATGCAAGCTGGTACAGCCACTCTGGAAAACAGTATGGAGATTCCTCAAGATGTTAAAAATAGAGCTACCCTACAACCCAGCAATTGCACTACTAGGTATTAACCCCAAAGATACAGATGTAGTGAAAAGAAGGGCCATGTGCACCCCAATGTTCATATCAGCAATGTCCACAATAACCAAACTGTGGAAGGAGCCAAGATGCCCTTCAACAGATGAATGGATAAAGACGATGTGGTTCATATATACAATGGAATATTACTTAGCCATCAGAAAGGATGAATACTCACCATTTGCATCAACATCAATGGAACTGGAGGAGATTATGTCAAGTCAAACAGAGAAAGACAATTACCATATGGTTTCACTCATATGTGGGATATAAGAAATAACATGGAGGACAATAGGACAAGGGAGGGAAATCCAGAGGGGGAGAAATCAGAGAGGTATATGAACCATGAGAGACTGTGGCCCCCAGGAAACAATCTGAGGGTTTTGGGGGAGGGATAACAGGGTGATGGGTATTGAGGAGGGCATATGTTGTGATGAGCACTTGGTGTTATACTTAACTAATGAATCATTGAACACTATATCAAAAACTAATTATATACTGTACAGTGGCTAACTGAACATATTAAAAAATAAATAATAAAATCTCCTTCCTAAAATTAAAGAGAAAAAAGAGCTGGTTCTTTGCTTCATTAATTCTATATTGTTTTGTTTTCAATTTTACTTATTTCTACTCACATCTTTTTATTTCCTTTCTTTTGCTTCCTTTGAGTTTATTTGTTCTTCCTTTTCAAGGTCCTTGAAATGAGAGTTTAGATTATTGATTTGTGACTTTCCTCTTTTAAATGTATGTATTTAATGTTATATAGATTTTACCCTCAGCACTGCTTAGCTGTGGGCTACAAGTTTTAATTCATTGCATTTTCATTTTCATTTCATTTAATGCATTTACAATTTTTCCTTTGAGAGTTATTTTCCCCATGGATTATATAAATGTACTACTTAGTTTCCAAGTGTTTAGATATTTTCTTGTTATCTCTCTGTTATTCATTTCTAGTTTGCCCTTTGTGGTCAAAGAACACAGTCTGTATGATTTCAGTTCTTTTAACTTTGCTCAGAATATGGTCTATATTGGTATATGGCCCAGAATATGGTCTGTATTGGTATATATTTTTTGGTACTTGAAAAGAATATGTATTCTGTTGTTGTTGGTTGGAGTGTTCTATAAATGTCTTTAGATCCTGTTGGTTGAAGGTATCACTGAGTTCTTTTAGTTCCTTGATGTTTTTCTGCGGTTGGTCTATCAGTAATTGCGAGAGGAGTATTGAAGTATCCAAAAATAATTGTGGTTTTATTTTTTCTCCTTTCAGTTCTATCAATTTTTGCCTTGTGCAATTTTGTACCTCTGTTGTTTAGTTCCTATGCATTTATGATTGCTATGTATTCTTTGTGGATTGACATTTTTATCAGCACATAATATTCCTCTTTGTTTTTGTTAGTCTTGTCTACTTTAGCTAATTTTAATATAGCTATTTCTGCTTTGTTTTCATTAATGAATGTTTACTTGATATATACATATGTATATGTATATTTTCATTCATTCCATTTCAACCTGTCTATATTGCTAATTTGGTTTGTTTCCTATAGACACCATATAGATGAATCATGATTTTAAAATCCACTCTGCCAATTTCTTTCTGTTAAATGTATTTAGACTATTTAGAGCTAATGTAATTATTGTTATGTAAGGGCTTAAGTCTTCTAACATGTGATAATTTTTAAATTTATTTTTCTTTCTTTTTTAAATTTAAGGCTGTATTTATTTTTTGAATTTTTTTTAAAAATTTTTTATTGTTATGTTAATCCCCATACATTACATCATTAGTTTTAGATATAGTGTTCCATGATTCATTGTTTGTGCATAACACCCAGTGCTCCATGCAGAACGTGCCCTCCTCAATACCCATCACCAGGCTAACCCATCCTCCCAACCCCCTCCCCTCTAGAACCCTCAGTTTGTTTTTCAGAGTCCATTGTCTCTCATGGTTCTTCTCCCCCTCCGATTTCCCCCCCTTCATTCTTGTCCCTCTGTCCCTCCCCTTGCTTGTGCACTCTCTCTCTTATATTTATGTATTTATTTGAGAGAGAGAGAGTGCACAAGCAAGGGGAGGGACAGAGGGACAAGCCAACCTCCCACTGAGCACAGAGCCTGATGTGGGGCTCAATCACAGGACCCTGAGATCATGACCTGAGCTGAAGCTAGACACTTAACTGACTGAGCCACCCAGGCTCCCCCGGCAGTATTGTTTTATAGCAGTTTTAGGTTCTCATTAAAATTGAGGCGAAGGTACTTATCTCCCATGTACTTCCTGATCCCAAACATGCACACCCTCTTCTGTTATCAACATCCTCTACCAGAGTGGTACATTTGTTGCATTTGATGAATCTACCCTGACACATCATAATCATCCTAAGTCCATAGTTTACATCATGGCTTTCTTTTGTTGTTTACATTCATGTGTTTGAGAAAATGTATAAAGACTTATATTCACCATTATAGTATCTTACAGAATATTTTTACTGCCCTATAAACCATCTGTGCTCCATCTATTTATCTTCCTTCCCTCCTCCCAAATTCCTGGCAACCATGGATCTTCTTCCAGTTGTCATAGTTTTGCCTTTTCCAGATTGTCATATAGTTGGAATTAGACAGTATGTAGTCCTTTGTAACTGCCTTATTTCACTTAGTAAATATGCATTTAAGTGTCTTCAATATTTTTCCATGACTTGATAGCTCATTTCTTCTCAACACTGAATAATCGCATAGTCTGGATGTACCAAAGTTTATTTATCAATTCATCTAAGGAAAGATATCTTGGTTGCTTCTCAAGTATTGGTAATTGTAAACAAAGTTGCTGTAAACATCTATATGCAGGTTTTTCTGTAGACATAAGTTTCCAACTCCTTGGATAACTACCAGAGAGTGCAATTGCTGAATCATACAGTAAGAATATGTTTAGTTTTGTAAGAAATTGCCAAACCATTTGCTAAAGTGGTACACCACTTTGCATTCCCACCAACAATGTATTAGAATTCTTGTTGCTTGATATCCTCGCCAATCAGTGTTCTGGATTTTGGCTATTCAAATAGATGTGTAGTGATATTGCAATTTTAAATATGCATTTGCCTGATGACAAATGATGTGGAGCACCTTTTCATAGTTTATTTGCAATCTGAATATCTTCTTTGGTGAGGTGTCTGTTAAGGTCTTGGTTTATTTTTTAATTGAGTTGTTTGTTTTCTTATTGTTGAGTTTTAATTCTTGTACAGTTTGGATAAAAGACTTTTATCAGATGCAGTTTTTTGCAAACATTTTCTCCCAGTATGTGGCTTACCTTCGCAATGTGTCAACATTTTCTTTTGCAAAGCAAAAGTTTTTATTTTTAATGAAGTCCAGTTTATCAATGATTTCTTTCATGGATTATGCCTTTGATGTTGTATCTAATAAGTCATCATCATACCCAAGGTCACTGAGCATTTCCCCTATGTTATCTTTTAGAAATATTATAGTTTTCATTTTACATTTAGGTCTGTGGGTCCATTATGAGTTATTTTTGTGAAGGGTTTAATATCTGTGTCTAGATTGTTTTGTAGGTGGATGTCTAATTGTTTCAGTAATGATTTGTTGAAAAGGTTATTTCTGATACATTGTATCATCATTGCTAATTTTGATACATTGTACTGTCACTTTATCAAGGATAAGTTTATGCAAGTCTACCTTTGGACTTTCTATTCTATTACATTGATCTATTTGTCTATTCTTTCACAAATACAATACTGTCTTGATTACTGTAGCTCTGTAGTGAATATTGAAATTAGGTAATGTTAGTCTTCCAAATTTATTCTCCTTCAATATTGTGTTGGCTATTATGGTTTTTTTCTTTTTTTTGCCTCCCTATATAAACTTTGGGATCAGTTTATCAATAGCCACAAAGTAACTTGATAGGATTTTGATTGCAACTATGTTGAATTTATAGATCAAGTTGGGAAGAAAGAACATCTAGACAATAGTGAGTCTTCCTATCTATGAACAAGGAATGTCTCTCCATTAATTTAGTTCTTCTTGATTTTATTCATCAGATTTTTGTAGTTTTACACATATAGACTTGTACATACCTTGATATATGCCTAAGTATTTCTTTTCAGGGGTGCGGTTGTAAATGCTATTGTATTTTTAATTTCAAATAACACTTATTAATTTCTGCCATATAGCAAAGCAATTGACTTTTGTATATTATCCTTGTATTGTGGAAACTCCCTATATTTGCTTATTAGTTTTATAATTTTTTTAGTTAATTCTTTCAGATTTTCTACATAGATTATCATGTCATCTGCAAACAAAGACAGATTTATTTCTTTCCTCCCAATCTGTACACATTTTATTTCCTTTTCTTGTCTTATTTTATTAGTAAGAATTCCTGTATGATTTTGAAATGCAGTGGTGTGAGGGGATATCCTTACCTTGTACCTCATCTTAGCAGAAAAGCTTCAAGTTTCTTACCATTTAATATGATGTTAGCTATAATTATCTGTGGATGTCTATTATTAAGTTCAGGTAGTTCCCCTTTATTTCTAGTTTATTGAAAATATTTATCATAAATGGTTGTTAGATTATTTTGCTAAGGATTTTTGCTTCTATGCCCTTCAGAGATATTGCCTATAGTTTTCTTTTCTTATAAGGTATTTATCTGGTGTTGTTACTAGGATAACGCTGGCCTCACAGAATGAGTTAGGAACTATGTCCAGTTCTATGTTCTGGAAGATATTGTAAAAAAATCGGTATAAATTCTCTCTTAAAAATTTGGTGGAATTCACCAATTAAACAATTATAGGTTCATTTTCTATAATGTATACATGCCTAAGCAGATTATATAATTCTTCTATATTTTGACAGATTGTGCTGTTCAAGGACCTCGTCCATTTAATCTAGGTTACAAAATTAGTGGGTATAAAATTGCTTGTAAGATTATTTTATTGTCCTTTAATGCATAGGAGATCAACAGTGATGGTCCCTGTTTCATTTCTGTATTATGAATTTGTATCTTCTCTCTTCTTTTATTAGTTAACTAGCTAGAAGTTTATTAGTTATACTGATCTCTTTCAACCACCTTTTTATTTCACTGATTTTGTCTATTTACTTCCTGCTTACAATTTCATTGATTTCAGCTCTAAATTTTATTATTCATTTTCTTCTTGCTTTGGGTTAAACTTGTTCTTTTTTCTAATTTCCTATGATGGAAGGTTACATTATTGATATTTAAAAAAAAAATTCAGCTATATTTAAATATAATCACCATATAAATTGTGAAAATTTAAAATATACTATGAAATAATTAGATACATGGCATATTGAACATTGTTTACTTCAATTAGGTTAGCTAACAGTCTTCATCTAACTTAATTACCATTTTATTCTTGTTATGGTGAGAACAATAAAGCTCTACTATTAAAGCAACTATCAAGTATACAATATTGTTAAATATAGTCATCATACTGTATACTGATTTTTGGAACTTATTCATATTATAACTTGAGTTTGTATCTTCTGAAAAATATCTCCCAATTTCCCCACCATTCAGCCTCTGGCAACCACCATTCCACTCTAGATTCTATCACTTTGATGTTTTTATTTTATTTATTTATTTATTTTTAAAAATTTATTATGTTATGTTAATCACTATACATTACATCATCAGTTTTTGATGTCGTGTTCCATGATTCATTGTTTGCATATAACACCCAGTGCTCCATTCAATATGTACCCTCTTTAATACCCATCACCAGGCTAACCCATCCCCCTATGACCCTCCCGTCTAGAACCCTCAGTTTGTTTCTCAGAGTCCATAGTCTCTCATGGTTCATCTCCCCCTCCAATGTCCCCCCTTCATTTTTCCCATCCTATGATTTTTTTTTTAAACATATAATGTATTATTTGTTTCAGAGGTACAGGTCTGTGGTTCAACGGTCTTACACAATTCACAGCTCTCACCATACCACATACCCTCCACAATGTCTATCACCCAGCCACCCCATCCCTCCCACCCCCCACCACTCCAGCAACCCTCAGCTTGTTTCCTGAGATTAAGCATTCCTCATATCAGTGAGATCATATGATACATGTCTTTCTCTGATTGACTTATTTCGCTCAGCATAATACCCTCTAGTTTCATCCACATCATTGCAAATGGCAATATTTTGGGGTTTTTCTGATGGCTGCATAATATTCCATTGTATATATAAATACCACATCTTCTTTATCCATTCTTCTATCAATGGACATCTTGGCTCTTTCCATAGTTTGGCTATTGTGGACATTGCTGCTATAAACATTGGGGTGCACATACCCCTTTGGATCCCTACATTTGTATCTTTGGTAAATACCCAGTAGTGCAATTGCTGGGTTGTAGGGTAGCTCTATTTTCAACTTTTTGAGCAACCTCCATACTGTTTTCCTGAGTGGCTGCACCAGCTTGCATTCCCACCAACAGTGTAGGAGGGTTCCCCTTTCTCTGCATCCCTGCCAACATCTGTCGTTTCCTGACTTGTTAATTTTAGCCATTCTGACTGGTGTGACATAGTATCTCAGTGAGGTTTTGATTTGTATTTCCCTGATGCCAAGTGATGTCGAGCACTTTTTCATGTGTCTGTTGGCCATTTGGATGTCTTCTTTGGAAAAATGTCTGTTCATATCTTCTGCCCATTTCTTGATTGGATCATTTCTTCTTTGGGTGTTGAGTTTCTAAGTTCTTTATAGATTTTGGATACTAGCCCTTTATCTGATATGTCATTTGCAAATATCTTCTCCCATTCTGTCGGTTGTCTTTTGGTTTTGTTGACTGTTTCCTTGGCTGTGCAAAAGTTTTTTATCTTGATGAAGTCCCAAAAGTTCATTTTTGCCCTTGCTTCCCTTGCCTTTGGCAATGTTTCTAGGAAGAAGTTGCTGCAGCTGAGGTCGGAGAAGTTGCTGCCTGTGTTCTTTCCAAGGATTCTGATGGATTCCTGTCTCACATCGAGGTCTTTCATCCATGTTGAGTCTATCTTTGTATATGGTGTAAGGAAGTGGTCCAGTTTCATTCTTCTGCATGTGGCTGTCCAATATTCCCAACACCAATTGTTGAAGAGACTTTCTTTTTTCCATTGGACATTCTTTCCTGCTTTGTCAAAGATCAGTTGACCATAGAGTGGAGGGTCCATTTCTGGGCTCTCTATTCTGTTCCATTAATCTATGTGTCTGTTTTTGTGCCAGTACCATACTCTCTTGATGATTACAGTTTTGTAATAGAGGTTGAAGTCCAGAATTGTGATGCCACCAGCTTTGTTTTGCTTTTTCAACATTCCTCTGGCTATTCAGAGTCTTTTCTCATTCCTTACAAATTTTAGGATTATTTGTTGCATTTCTTTGAAAATCATTGGTGGTATTTTGATAGGGATTGCATTAAATGTGTAGATTACTCTAGGTAGCGGAGACATTTTCACAATATTTGTTCTTCCAATCCATGTGCACGGAACGTTTTTCCATTTCTTTGTGTCTTCCTCAGTTTCTGTCATGAGTATTTTATAGTTTTCTGAGTACAGATTCTTTGCCTCTTTGGTTAGATTTATTCCTAGGTATCTTATGGCTTTGGGTGCAATTGTAAATAGGATCAACTCCTTAATTTCCCTTTCTTCTGTCTTGTTGTGGGTGTATAGGAATGCCACTGATTTCTGTGCATTGAGTTTATATCCTGCCACTTTACCGAATTCCTGTGAGTTCTAGCTGTTTTAGGGGGGAGTCATTTGGGTTTTCCACATAAAGTATCATATCATCTGCAAACAGTGAGAATTTGACTTCTTCTTTGCTGATTTGGATGCCTTTTATTTCTTTTTGTTGTCTGATTGCTGTGGATAGGACTTCTACTACTATGTTGAATAGCAGTGGTGATAGTGGACATCCCTGCCCTGCTCCTGACCTTAGGGGGAAAGCTCTCAGTTTTTCCCCATTGAGGATGATATTGGCTGTGGGTTTTTCATAGATGGCTTTTATGATCTTGGGGTATGTACCCTCTATCCCTATGCTGTGAAAAGTTTTAATCAAGAAAGGATGCTGTACTTTGTCAAATGCTTTTTCTGCATCTATTGAGAGGATCATATGGTTCTTGTTCTTTCTTTTATTAATGTATCACATTGATTGATTTTCGGATGTTGAACCAACCATGCAGCCTAGCGATAAAGCCCACTTAGTCGTGGTGAATAATCCTTTTAATGTACTGTTGGATCATATTGGTTAGGATTTTGGTGAGAATTTTTGCATCCATGTTCATCAGGGATATTGGTCTGTAGCTCTCCATTTTGATGGGGTCTTTGTCTGGTTTTGGGATCAAGGTAATGCTGGCCTCATAAAATGAGTTTGGAAGTTTTCCTTCCATTTCTATTTTTTGGAACAGTTTCAGAAGAATAGGTATTAATTCTTCTTGAAATGTTTGGTAGAATTCCCCTGGGAAGCCATCTGGCCCTGGGCTTTTGTTTCTTGGGAGTTTTTTGATGACTGCTTCAATTTCCTTACTGGTTATGGGTCTGTTCAGGTTTCATATTTCTTCCTGGTTCAGTTTTGGTAGTTTATAGGTCTCTGGGAATGCATCCATTTCTTCCAGATTATCTAATTTGCTGGCATAGAGTTGTTCATAATATGTTCTTATAATTGTTTGTCTTTCTTTTGTGTTGGTTGTGATCTCTCGTCTTTCATGCATGATTTTATTTATTTGGGTCTTTTCTCTTTTCTTTTTAATAAGTCTTACAAGGGGTTTATCAATCTTATTAATTCTTTCAAAAAACGAGCTCCTAGTTTCATTGATCTGTTCTACTGTTCTTTTTGTTTCTATTTCTTTCATTTCTTCCTCTAATCTTTATTATTTTTCTTCTCCTGCTGGGTTTTGGCTTTATTTGCTGTTCTTTCTCCAGCTCCTTCAGGTGTAAGGTTGGGTTGTGTATTTGAGACCTTTCTTGTTTCTTGAGACAGACTTGTATTGCTATATACATTCCTCTTAGGACCACCTTTGTTGCATCCTAAAGATTTTGAACAGTTGTGTTTTCAATTTCATTTGTTTCAACGAATATTTTTAATTCTTCTTTAATTTCCTGGTTGACCCATTCATTCTTTAGTAGGATGCTCTTTAACCTCCATTTATTTGAGTTCTTTCCAACTTTCCTCTTGTGATTCAGTTCTAGTTTCAAAGCATTATGGTACAAAAACTATTCAGGGAATGATCCTAATCTTTTGGTACCAGTTGAGACCTTATTTGTGACCAGGATGTGATCTATTCTGGAGAATGTACCATGTGAACTAGAGAAGAATGTGTATTCTATTGCTTTGGGATGGAATGTTCTGAATATATCTGTGAAGTCCATTTGGTCCAGTGTGTCATTTAAAGTCTTTATTTCCTTGTTGATCTTTTGCTTAGATGATCTGTCCCTTTCTGTGAGGAGGATGTTAAAGTCCCCTACTCTTATTGTATTATTGTCAATGTGTTTCTTTGATTTTGTTATTAATTGGATTATATAATTGGCTGCTCCCATGTTAGGGGCATAGATATTTACAATTGTTAGATCTTCTTGTTGGATAGACCCTTTAAGTAGGATATAGTGTCCTTCCTCATCTCTTTTTATAGTCTTTGGTTTAAAATCTAATTTGTCTGATATAAGGATTGCCACCCCAGCTTTCTTTTGGTGCCCATTAGCATGGTAAATGGTTTTCCACCCCTGCATTTTCAATCTGGAGGTGTCTTTGGGTCTAAAATGAGTCTCTTGCAGGCAGCATATTGGTGGGTCTTGTTTCTTTATCCAATCTGAGAGCCTGTGTCTTTTGATTGGGGCATTTAGCCCATTTACATTCAGGGTAACTATTGAAAGATATGAATTTAGTGCCATCATATTGCCTGTAAGGTGACTGTTACTGTATATTGTCTGTGTTCCTTTCTGGTCTATGTTGCTTTTAGGCTCTCTCTTTGCTTAGAGGACCCCTGTCAATATTTCCTGTAGGGCTGGTTTCGTGTTTGCAAATTCCTTTAGTTTTTGTTTGTCCTGGAAGCTTTTTATCTCTCCTATTTTCAGTGACAACTTAGCTGGATATAGTATTCTTGGCTGCATATTTTTCTCGTTTAGTGCTCTGAAGGTATCATGCCAGTCCTCTCTGGCCTGCCAGGTCTCTGTGGATAGGTGTGTTGCCAAATAATGTTTCTACCATTGTAGGTTACAGACCTCTTGTCCTGAGCCGCTTTTAGGATTTTCTCTTTGTCTCTGAGACTCGTAACTTTTACTATTAGATGTCGGGGTGTTGACCTGTCTTTATTGACAAAGGGTGTTCCCTGTGCCTCCTGGATTTTGATGCCTGTTTCCTTCCCCAAATTAGGGAAGTTCTCTGCTATAATTTGCTCCAATATACCTTCTGCCCCTCTCTCTCTTTCTTCTTCTTCTGGGATCCTAATTATTCTAATATTGTTTCATCTTATGGTATCACTTATCTCTTGAATTCTGCCCTCGTGATCCAGTAGTTGTTTCTCTCTCTTTTTCTCAGCTTCTTTATTTTCCATCATTTGGTCTTCTATATGACTAATTCTCTCTTCTGCCTCATTTATCCTAGCAGTTAGAGCCTCCATTTTTTATTGCACCTCATTAATAGCCTTTTTGATTTCAACTTGGTTAGATTTTAGTTCTTTTATTTCTCCAGGAAGGGATTCTCTAGTATCTTCTATTCTTTTTTTCAAGCCCAGCTAGTATCTTTATAATGATCATTCTGAACTCTTGTTCTGACATCTTACTAATGTCTGCATTGATTAGGTCCCTGGCAATTGGTACTGCCTCTTGTTCTTTATTTTGAGGTGAGTTTTTCCGTATTGTCATTTTGTTCAGAGAAGAATAGATGAATGAGAAAACAAAATGCTAAAAGGGTAACAATGACCCCAGAAAAATATACGCTAAACAAATTAGAAGAGACCTGAAACAGGGAGAAAAAAAAGGAAAAAAAAAAAAGGATATGGTCAGGCTGGTGAATAGAACAGAGCCACACACTAGAGTTTGGGTGTATTTTGGTCTGTTAGAAGAAACTGCCTCCCAAACTTTTAAGGAAAAAAAAACATATATGTACAAAAATAAGGGTAAATATGATGAAGGGTTGGAATATGACTGTAAAGATGAAAATTGAAAAAGATTATGTAAAAGGAATTAATAAGATAAGCAGTTGGTTGAAAAAAATTAGAAGAAAAATTAAAAAAAAAAAAAAGGGAGAGAATGTGATCAGGTGGGAGACTAGAACAAAGCCATACACTAGATTTAGGGTATATTTTGGTCTGTTAGAAGAGACTGTATCCCACAATTTTAAAGAGAGAAAAACATATATACAGAAAGTATGGTTAAATACAATGAAGTGATAGAATGACTGTAAAAATGAAAATTACAAAGATTTTAAAAAAGGAATTGATAAGATATTTTTTGAAAGAGGGAAGAAGAAAAATTAAAAAAAATAGAAAGAAGAAAATAAAAAAATAACTTGGAAAGACTAAAGAATTGTGGGAAAAAGCCATGAATTCTATGTGCTATATTCCCCTAACGTTGGCGTTCTGAGGTTCTCATTTATCGGTAAACTTGGTCTTGGCTGGATGTTCTTGCTGATCTTCTGGGGGAGGGGCCTGTTTGCAGTGATTCTCAAATGTCTTTGGTCCAGGCAGAATTACACCGCCCTTGCCAGGGGCCAGGCTAAGTAATCTGCTTTGGTTTGCTCTCGGTAGCTTTTTTTCCTGAAAGCTTTTCACACAGCTTTGGGGTATGCAAATGAAAATGGTGGCCACCCAATCTCTGGCCCCAGAGGAGCTGAGAACTCAGGGCCCCACTCCTCAGTGAGCCCTCAGAGAAAAGGATTCAATCATTCTTGTCTCCCTGGTCTCCAGCCACATTCTATGCTCACCCAGCCTGTGACCGAGCATTTCTATCTCTGGCACATGACCCTGGGTGGAGTCTCCAAACCCAGCAGATCCCTGTGGTGCACTCCCACACTGCTCCTCCCAGGGGAGGAAGGGGAGTCTCCCCAGATCTGCCACTTGTTGGGTCCCTGCTCGAAGAGTAATGGCCCGACTGTGCCTCAGATCAGGGTTTATGGGAACACTGAGCTGAGCCCACTCCTCAGCTCCATCTTTGCAGCTGGCTTTCCTGCTCTGATACCTGAGAGCTGTGCCACACTCAGTCATCCCCGGTCTATCTGTGACCCTGAGGGTCCTGAGACCACTGTCTCAGCAAGGGTTCCACCCCTGGTTAGCCACTGGAGTGACATCCCTCAACAGAGCAGACTTCTAAAAGTTCCGATTTTGTGTTCCACTGCTCTCACTTGCTGGTAGCCAGCTGATGGAGGCTCCCTTCCTCCGAGGTCTATCTTCCCAAATATCGCCTCGGATTTCACTTCTCCACATGTCGTACCTTCCAGAAAGTGGTCACTTTTCTGTTCATGCAGTTGCTGCTATTCTTTTCTTTGATCTCCTGTTGAATTTGTAGGTGTTCAGAATGGTTTGATAACTATCTAGCTGAATTCCTGGGACCAGATGAAATTTAGGTTTCCTACTCCTCCGCCATCTTGTTCCTCTTCCAATTCGATGATTTTAGTTTCCACATATAAGTGATATCCTACATACTGTTTTCCAAAATGGCTATACATATTATATTCCCATAACCAGTGCATAATTTTCCCCTTTCTCCATATCCTTGCCAACACTTCCCATCTCTTACCTTTTTGATGATAGCTAAACAACAGGTGTGAGATGATATCATATTTGCAGGTTTAAATTGATGTTTCCTGATAATTACTGATGTTGAACTTTTTTCCCCATGTATCCATTGACCTTTAGTATTTTGTTATTGGAAAATTGTCTATTCAGTTCCTCTACCCATTGTTTAATCAGATTGTTTGTGTTCTTTTGCTATTGAGTTGTAGAAATTCCTTATATATTTTGAATATTAACTTTTAAAGGATATATGTTCAGCAAATATTTTCTCCCATACTGTAGGTTGCCTTTTTTTTTTTTTACTGTAGGTTGCCTTTTAATTTTGTTGATTGTTCCTTGTGCTGTGAACACCTTTTTAGTTCGATATAGTACCACTTATTTAATTTGCTTTGTTGCTGTGCCTTTCATGTCATACTCCCAAACATCATGGTCAAGACCAATGTCCAGATTTTCTCCTATGTTTTCTTCAAGGTGTTTTACAATTTGCGTCTTGTGTTTAAGTTTTAATTAATTTTGAGTTAATTTTCTGGGTTGTTTAATATAGGGGTCCAATTTCATTCTTTTGCATGTGATTATCTAGTTTTCCTAACACCATATATTGAGCAGACTATCATTCCTCCATTGAATATTCATGCATCCCTTGTCAAATATTAGTTGACCATATATCTGATGATTTATTTCTGGGCTCTCAATTCTGTTCCATTGGTCTATGTGTGTATTTTTGTAGTAGTTCCTTACTGTTTTGATTACTATAATACTGCAATACAGTTTAAAATCAGGAAGTGTGATGCCTCTAGCTTTATTCTTCTTTCTCAGGATTACTGTGGTTATTCAGGGTCTCTTGTGGTTCACAGAAATTTTAGGATTACTTTTTCTATTTCAGTGAAAAGTGCCATCAGAATTTTGAATTTATGCATAGCTTTAGATAATATGGACATTTAAAAAATATTAACTCTTCTGATTCATAAACATAGGAACCTTTGTACTTATTTCTGTCTTTTTCAATATTTTTTCTCAATGTCTTACAATTTTAGTATGCAGATATTTATCTCCTTAGTTCAATTTGTTCCTAAGAATTTTATTCTTTTTGATGCTATTACAAACAGGATTTTTTCTTTGTTTCTTAGTTAGATAGTTTATTTTTAGAGTATAGAATTGCAGATGACTTTTGGATGCTTTATTTTATACCCTGAAACTTTACTAAATTTATTACTTCTAACAGTTTTTTCGGTGGTTCAAGATTTTTACATACAAGATCATGTCATCAATAGAGATAATTTTACCTCTTCTCTTCCATTTTAGATGACTTTTAATTCTTTTTCTTGCAAAATTGCTCCAGTTAAGACTTCCAGTGTATGTTGAATAGGAGAAGTGAGGGTGAGCACCCTTGTCTTTTTCCTGATCTTAAAGGAAAACCTTTCAATCTTTCACCATTGAGTATGTCTTTTATTATGTA
The DNA here is from genome assembly GCF_964656455.1 of Halichoerus grypus. Lineage (NCBI taxonomy): Eukaryota > Metazoa > Chordata > Mammalia > Carnivora > Phocidae > Halichoerus > Halichoerus grypus. The sequence continues at coordinate 74,655,223 of NC_135717.1, read as the reverse complement.
ATATGTCTTTTATTATGCTGAGGTATATTCCATTTTCACCCAATTTATCAAGAGTTTTTATTATAAAGGAATGCTTATTTTGTCAAATGCTTTCTGTGCACCTACTAAGATAGTCATATGATTTTTCTCTTTCATCCTATTAATGTAGTGTATCATGTTTATTGAGTTGCATATGTTGAAATATCCTACCAGCCCAGGGATAAGTCCCATTTGATCATGGTATATGATCCCTTTAAAGTGCTGTTGAATTTTGTTTACTAGTATTTTGCTGAGAATTTTTGCATCTCTATTCATGAAGACATTGCCCTAGTTTATTTTCTTCCTTCCTTCCTTCCTTCCTTCCTTCCTTCCTCCCTCCTCCCTCCCTCCCTCCTCCCTCCCTCTCTTCTTTTTCTTTCTTTCTTTCTTCATTCTTCTTTCTTTCTTTCTTCTTTCTTTCCTTCTTCTTTTTTTCTTTTTTTTAATGACATGAATTTATTTTTACCAGATAATTGCTGAAACTATCATTTAAGAATCCAGCAACCATAACTGTGCCCCCCCCCAAAAAAAAAGTTTGGAGCTACTTTATAAAATCATCAAGACCTTAAGAAAACTAATAAAAATAAAGAGAAAAACAATTTTTTAAGTGAATATAGCCATAGTGCCTGTCTTAGTAATATAAGATTATTAATTAAACCACAGAGCTGGTGCTTTTGATGCTTGCAATGATTCAGTAGAAGGGAAAAAACAAATTTTCAGAAATGGAATTTGGAGCTAGAAATGTATATGGCAGCACAGACTAGAAGAAACAAAATTATGGAAATTCTTGGAGACACATCTAGCTGTCAGCAGTGCAAGTCCACCTAGGCCTGGAAGAATTGTGTCTAGAACTTTGTTCTTAATCCTTTCTTTCTATGATGCACAAAAAAGATGCCATTATATGCCCACTATACTCCCATGGGTGTAAACAGATTTTATAAAACAAACAAACAAACAAAAGATTTCACATGGAAAAATGCACTAAAATATAAGAATTTTTAATTATAATTATAATAATTATTGATGGTCCATCAGTAATAATCACAAAGAAAATAAAGAAATTACTTCATGTGTGTAAGTACCCTAAACCACAACATGTCAAAAGAGGAACACAGATTGCTATATGAGCTCATAGGGAAAGCTATTGCCTCCTTCCTATAGTTTCATGCATTTTTATATAAGACTAATTCTGGCCTTGAAGAATCTCAAAATATTTTGCCTAGATGAAAGAGAAGGAAGATTATTACTGGCAGAATAAACTTTGTTACACAAAGGAGAATAAATTCTCAAATAATGTCTGAAGGCCAGTGTGACTGCTCTCTTATATAATATACTGTTCATGAACAGTAATTATGGAAAAATAATACAAGACAAAATGGTGAAGGCTTATTTTATTTGTTACTCATTTGCTATCACCTAAGAATTGAATATAGTAGACTCTTGAAAACATGGATTTGAACTGAGTGGTTCCACTCATATGGGAATTTTTTAAATAAATATTTTGGAAAAGTTTTGGAGGTTTGCAACAATTTGAAAAAAACTCACAGATGAGCCACATAGTCTAGAGATAAAAGAAAGGAAGAAAAAGAAAGAAAAGAAAGAAAGAAAGAAAAAGAGAAAGTTATGCCTTAAATGTATAAAAGTTATGTAGATACTAGTTAGTTTTATCATTTGTTATCATAAAAATATACTCAAATCTATCATATAAAGTTAAAATGTATCAAAAGTTATGCACACAAACACAGACATGGTGTCATTTACAGTTGAGAAATGTAAGCAAACATAAAGATACAGTAGTAAATCATAACTGCATAAAATTAACTGTATGTACTACTGTAATAGTTTTGTAGCCACCTCTTGTTGCTGTTGTGGTGAGCTCAATTGCTGTGAGTATTCATTTAAAAACACCATGTGCCCTGATGCTCTGCAGGAGCAATTCCTCTTTTCAGTAAATTACACATGGCAATTACAGTTAATATTCTATTTTTCACTGAGGAAGAATTCAAAATAAACATGCTATATGCTTTGGATTCGTTCCTAAGCAATCACTAGCTATCAGCTAACACAGAAAAGATATCTGGTGATCTGTTTGTATTTGATAAGTCATTTATCTTCTTTTTCTGCAGTTCTCAAGCCCATGACTTTTATTTCTCTGCACTCTACTCTCTCATCATAACAGATAAAGGAAATAGGACCCTATGCTAGGAATAAAAAGGACACCGACTGGTTTTAAAATGTTATTATGCTAAGCAAAATAAGTCAATCAGGGAAAGACAATTATCATATGATTTCACTCATATGTGGAATTGAAGAAATAAAACAGAGGATCATAAGGGAAGGGAAAGAAAAATAAAATAAGATGCAATCAGAGAGGGAGACAAACCATAAGGGACTCTTAACTATAGGAAACAAACTGAGGGTTGCTGGAGGGGAGGTGGGTAGAGGGATGGGGTAATTGGGTGATGGGCATTAAGGAAGGCACGTGATGTAATGAGCACTGTGTGTTATATGCAATTGATGAATCTCTGAACTCTACTTTGGAAACTAATAATACACTATATGTTAATTAATTGAATTAAAAATAAAATAAAATGTTATTTCCATCTTCTCCTCTGTTTTAAACACCTCAAGATTAAATACTAATTACAAGATGAAGTATTAGAAGAATAGAAAAAGATGTAACTATAATGAATTAGAATAAAACAGTGTGGTGGTAACCTTTTATCTTCTCTCAGATTTCCAAAACAGTAGAAAATCTAAGGAAAACATATACTTATTAAAATAAGTTAATTAAAATCTTGTAGCAATGTCAGAATCATTCCAATAGCAGTCTAAAGCCAAAGATGATGTCTTCTTTATCTAGTATGAGACAATTCAGAATGCTTGCAACTAAAAATTATAATATATGTATATTATATACATATATTTCCAAACATTATATCTTAGTGGAGGTTGTGTTTCATAATCAGTAATTAAGATAAAATTACATACTGTTACCAAATGAACAGAAAGCACTTGATTAAAGTGTTTTAAAACTTTCTATGATAAATGTAATAAAATATTTCAACATATATTTAATTAACCCAAAGGAAAAAAATACAGTTGACCCTTTAACAACTCAGGGTATAGGGGTGCGAACCCCCCAAACAGTTGAAATTTGAATATAACTTTTCACTCTCCAAAAACTTAACTACTATAGCTACCATTGGCTGGAAGCCTTAAAATAACATAAAAAGTTGATTAACACATATTTTGAATGTTATATGTATTATATACTGTTCTTATAATAAAATAAGCTAGAGAAAATAAAATAGTTATTAAGAAAATCATGAGGAAGATAAGTACATTTACAATACTATACTGCATTTATTGATATGTAAGTTTATATTGTCTAAACAGACAAGATGAATCATCTGTCAATACCTACATCGATATTGTACATTATATGATACAAAACACTGTAGATGTTATACATGTTACAAACACTAAACATCAAAAATGAAAAGATAAAAAATGTAAAGATAATATGAAAAAGAAATTTATATTTATTTATAGGTATAATAATCTGTGCATTGATAATGACAAAATGATAATATAATTGCTTCAGAGTAGCCTCACTATACACTCATGAATGAGACATAAAATTTTTATGGCATACAGAATCACAGTCATATTCATAATACAGTATTGGAAGCATTATTACTTAAAAAAGAAAGCACCTGTGATGATGTGCTGATACACAGTTTCTCCAATTATGGGGTAGGGATGCATACTGTGTGGTAATGCAATTATTTGAATGCAAAGTTATAAAATAGTAAGAAAACTAACACATTAGTAATTTTATGTTAAATATCACTCATCTTATGTCTGTGTAAAGATAGACTATCCACTTCCATACAAGTCTTGCACATGATGCTCTACACAATGAATACTTAGGCAATGATAATAATGATGAAAAAAAGTCTCATATATTTCTTATCATATAGTTATTAGATTTTCACACAAACACACACATGCATCCACAGCAGATAAGCTTTTTAACTGTACAGCGTAATAATTATTTACTATTATTAAGTGGAAGAAGATCATCATAAAGTTCTTCTTTTTCCTCATCTTCACACTGAGTAGGCTCAGGAGGAGAATGAGGAGAAGTTGTTCTTATCTCAGGGGTGAGAGGCAGAAGTAGAAGAGGTGGAAGGGCAGGCAGGAAAGGCAGGCACACTTGGTGTAACTTTGCAGAAATACATTGCAATTTCTGTCAGACATTTTTTGCTTTTTCATTTCTCTAAAAATGTTTCTATACAATACCAATCCTTATTCTGCCATTTGCTTTAGTTTCATTGCCTGTATCATAGAAGTGTCTATGCCGTACAAGAAGTCAAAAGCAGGGCGCCTGGGTGGCTCAGTCGTTAAGCGTCTGCCTTCGGCTCAGGTCATGATCCCAGGGTCCTGGGATCGAGTCCCACATCGGGCTCCCTGTTCGGCGGGAAGCCTGCTTCTCCCTCTCCCACTCCCCCTGCTTGTGTTCCTGCTTTCGCTATCTCTCTCTCTCTGTCAAATAAATAAATAAAATCTTTAAAAAAAAAAAAAGAAGTCAAAAGCATTCTTGAATAATTAGAACTCTTCTGCCAGATTGTCTACCATCAATTTGTTTTCTGGTACTGCTTCATCTACATCTTCTTCCTCATTGTCTGGCATTCGTTTAGATGCACGAGTCTCCACCAAGTCATCTTCTGTTAATTCCTCCGATGTGGTGTCTGTTAACCTTGAATTTTTCCAAGATCCTTATCTTGAAACACTTCACTCCCTACCTTTTATGCCATATCCACAATTGCTTTTATTATTTCCTTGATTGGATCTGTTGTAAATCCTGTGAAGTCATGCACAGCATCCGGACACACTTTTATCCAGCAGAAATTTTATTTTAGGCTTGATGGCTTTCAAGGTTTTTTCTTTAACAATGATAGCATTTCCAATGGTGCAATCCTTCCTGATTTTCAAGATGTTTTCTTTATAAGGGTTCTCTTCCATAGCATTGGCAAGCCTTTCCATAGAATACCATGTGTAATGAGCCTTAAAGGTCCTTGTGAACTTCTGATTTGAGGTTAAGTTAGAGAAACTGTGTTTGGGGGTAAATAAACCACTCCCATGCCTTCATTGTTGAACTCATGTGGTTCTGGGTGGCCAGGGGCATTGCCCACTATCAAAAGAACTTTAAAAGGCAGTCCATTACTGGCAAGGAACTTCCAACTTTAGGGACAAAATATGGATGGAACCAATCCTGAAAAGGGGTTCTTGTTATCCAGGCCTTCTTGTGGTACAACAAAAAGATTGGCAGCTTGTGTTTATTTTTTCCCTTTAAGGCTCAGGGGCTAGTGGTTTTACAGATAAGGGCAGTCCTGATTATAAGCCTGACTGAATTTCCACAAAATGGTACAGGTAGCCTATATCTTCCTGTCTTAAATCCCAGTGGCCGCTTCTCCTTCTTACTAATAAATGCTTGTTGTGGCACCTTTTTCCAGTATAGGGCACTTTAATTCACATTAAACCCTGTTCAAGTGGATATCCTTTCCCCTCCATGACTTTCTTAATGACATCTCAGAACTCCTCTCCTGTCTCTTGGTTGGCAGAAGCTGCTTCTCCAGTTATCTTGACTTTTTTTTTTTTTTAAGCCAAACCTCTTTCTAAAATTATCAAACCATCCTTTGCTGGCATCAAATTCTCCAGCAAATTCTCTTGTACTGACATAAAAACTGCAATTCAATATGAGATAAAATGGTATTTCACAAAAAGTGCAAGGTTTTCACACTTGTTGACATAGCTGCAGTGACAGCTTCATGAATTTCCTTTTCTTTTTTTGCAATGATCTTTATGCTGGATTCATTTATCTTAAAATGACAGGCAGCTCCTGCTGCAAACCTCAATCTGTATAATACATATCAAGCAATTCATCTTTTTCTTATAATTTCATGACTTCTCTGCTTTTTGGGAGCACTTCCAGCATCACTAGTGGCACTTTTTTTGGGTCTCATGTTGTTACTCACAGTTTATGGTATTGCACTAAACATGATGAAAAATACATGAGAACTGCAAGAGATCATTTTTTACTGTCATATGCACTTGTGATGAGCACTGGGTATTGTATGTAAGTGTTGAATCACTAAAGCTAATACACCTACAACTAATATTACACTATTAACTAACTGGAATTTAAATAAAAACTTTGAAACAAGAAAATAAGACTGTTATTTGCCAAAAATAACAAGTGAATTAAGGAAAGGGAAAGTCAAAGAATATTATGGCTTTATCCTTTTCAACCTGTAAACTACTTTATTTTTTTGAAGATTTTATTTATTTATTTTAGAGAGAGAGTGAGAGAGAGCATGAGCAGGAGGGAGGGGTAGAGGGAGAGGGAGAAGCAAACTCCCCGCTGAGTAGGGAGCCCGATGGGGGGCTCCATCCCAGGACCCTGAGATCATGACCTGAGCTGAAGGCAGACAAAATCGACTGAGTCACCCAGGCACCCAACTGTAAACTACTTTAAAAAATGTATAATTTTCTCTGGATATATGTGGGGTTTTCATTTCTGTCTTGTTATATGTCCTATTTACAAGTCCTATCAAATTAGGTTTAATTTATCAAGTTAAGTTTTAAAAAGTTCAAGTTCTTCTAGAAAATAACATTGTATTTAAAATAAACTAATGTGATTTTCTAAAATTAATCATTGGAGAAGATGTCAGGGAGGGGAGATAAAATGATCTGAGTCATGGGTGGACAGAAGGAAAACCCAAAGCTTTTCAAGCAAGAACCCAAGGAGTTGAAGCCATTAGTAGTACAGAGAACACACAGTAATGAAAGGCTATTAGCCTACTGACACCAGAGACTAGTCAAATTTTATTTCTTTCTCCTAAGGAAGATCATAATAACCTATGCTCATAACCATAACTTCTATCTGATCATGTAACAAAAAGTGAACAGATCAGGCATTACTTCATCCCATTCTGTAATTTAAGAAAGTCTTACTATTTTTAAGACATACATATAGGAGTTAAATTTTTAAAAATAAAAGTCAAAATACCATTATATTTTTCAATTCAATATTTGCCTGGCAACTATCTAGAGAAAAAATAAAAATACTCTGAGATTTTTTTAATTAACCAGTAAAATATTCTTTGGTTGAAGGTGATATCCATGGTCAGGGGAAGGAGGAAGAAAATCTGATTTTAAGTTTTACATTTTATATATCAAATATATTTTAATCATTTGTTGGCTTTCTGATATTAGATATATTGCTTTTGAAAAGATCAATAAACTTTAGATCCTGAATATTTACTTATGAATATCTAAATACTATGGTTAATTTTATTCCTAAATATGACTTTAGAATCTTTTCATACTTTGATTTTTCTGTTATGATGGCATATGTTATTAAGAAATAAAAATAAGTTGTGTTACCATCTTCATTATCCATTCTCATTCTAGAAGAAAGGTCAACCTCCCTTTATGCAGTGTTTTAACATCTATTGAAGGAGCTGGTGCTGCCTTATCTCAAAGTACAAGATTATGAAGCACTTTGGCCAAGATAAAGCCAACTGGATTTGAGAAACTTTTAGCCTTTTTTGAGACTGGAGAAAAACTAGGAGCAAGGTAGTAGAGGTTGATTCTTTAACCAGATGAGATGAGAGTATCATTCTTGAATAACAGCACCCAAGTACAGATAGTTGGGCCTAGCACTCCACCACAACTTCCTGTAAGTAAAGCAAAAACAAAGACAGCTTCCTATGGACAGACGTCTGTACCAACATAATCTTTCCCTGATACCTCTTAAACCCAGAATTCATGTATGAATATATGCAGGGGATAAGAAAAAACTAAAATGACTGACATTAGACTTGCTAACATCCTAGTAGATTAAACCCTAGAGGAATTTATATTTAATTCATAGTTCTATAGAAATGTGATGTTTTTCAATGCACACTGCCCTGATCAAACTGAACTTATAACAATGGATGTAGTACTATATAGACTACTTAGCTAAACATCCTTTTTGTGTATTTTGATATATATTAATATTTAAATAAATATAACTTTATTCCCCCCGGGAGAGTTAAATAGTTCTTAAAGAGGACACACACACACAAAAAAAACAAAAAACAAAAACAAAAAACAAAACCTAATTGTAACAGGACAAATTTGACAAATTGGAATACATTAAATTGAGAATTTTTGTTTGTCAAAGGCACTATTAGGATAATGAATACACAAGCTAGAGAATGTAAGATGATATTTTATTTATATATCTTGAATATCTAAAGTATTCAATAAAAGATAGACAATTAAATGGAAATATGGACAAAAGATTTGAAGAGGACTTAACAAATAGTGTATTTAAATAGCTAGTATACATATGAAAAAATACTCAATTTTATTAGTTACCAGAAAAATGCAAATTCAAACATGATATATCTGCATTATCATTAGAATGGACAATATTTTTTCAAAAATCATATAATAGGTTGATTTGGAGGTGGAGTAACTGAAATTCACATATGCTGTTTGTTGGAGTACAAATTTGAATAACCACTAGAAATATCTACTAAACATGTCTTAATCTAGCAATTAGTCCCAAAGTAGTCTGAGGAAAATGTCCAAGAGAAATGTGTACATATTTTCAGCAAAAGTATGTTAAAATAAACATTGAAGAACTATTAGTGTCAACCTGAAACCAGAAACTACCCAAATATCCATTAGGAGAACAATGGATAAACTATATTCCTATGGAAAATCATACAGCCATGAAAATGAATAAACTATAACTGTTCACAGCATCATTAATGAATTTTACAAACAAAAGGTTTAGTGAAAGAAGTCAGTTATGAGAGAGTACTGCTGTAGTTTTCCATTTTTAAGAAATTTAAAACTGGCAAAACAAACCTTTGGTGTTAGAAATCATGATATAGCTTTGGAGTGAGGCAGAGATTGAAGCTTGGGGGGAGAGAGAGGGAGCTTAATGCTGTGTCTTAATCTGTGCTATTTGCATAGTTGTGTCACTTTGTAAAAATTATTTAAGCTGCACAGATAGTTTATATACTTTCTTGTGTTTAGGTTTTGCTTTACTTAAAAATATAATTATCTTTAAAATATTGTTTATGCTTTCAGCTATTAGCAAGTTCTAATTTGCAAATCAATAAGGGGGATTTATTTTTACAAAACTTAATATATCTAAATTATCTATTAAAATTTATCCTTTTATTTCTGTTTTGGGTACTCTGAAGTATTCTTTTCCATCAATAAATTTTAATATAATCTACTTGAGCGATATACATTTAGTTATTGCTGAGTGATGGAAATAACTCCTACTTTTGAGTAAACTGTCTAGCTGGTCAGCCAAGAAGTATTTTCTCTTAAAGAACAAGACAAAGAGAACAAAAGGAGAAGGTGAAGAGAGAAAGAGAAACTGGTTATCCAATCCCCTATCATGCATTCCCCTTTGTAATATTCAAATCAAAGTTTGATTTCCTTTGATATAAAATTTGTTAAATCAAAAAGCACTGAGCAAGTTCAAAGATGAAGGCGGATGGAGGTAGAGTATTATAAAGATATGTCTCCCTTTCAACCATAACAAATAATTTCAAATCTCCCATCTGTAAAGAGCACTTTTCTATATTTTGGTTTTCAAATTGTGGGAAAAGAACAGATTTTAGATAGGAAAGTCATCATCAGATAAGAAAAAACTTTGAGTCTTGGAGAGGAAGGGAAAACATTCTTTACATATTATTCCATTAAATAGATTTTGATAGCTTCCTACTATGCTAAAAGAGTTCCCCTTCCTTCCTTCCTTCCTTCCTTCCTTCCTTCCTTCCTTCCTTCCTTCCTTCCTTCCTTCCTTCCTCCTTCCCTCCCTCCCTCCCTCCCTTCCTTCCTCCCTGCCTCCCTTCCTCCCTTCTGTCCTTTCCCTCCCTCCCTCCCTTCCTTCCTTTCTTCTTTCCTTCCTTCCTTTCTTCCCTCCTTCCCTCTGTCACTCCTTCTTTCCTTCTTTTTCTTTTTCTTTCTTTCTTTCTTTCTTTCTTTCTTTCTTTCTTTCTTTCTTTCTTTCTTTCCTCCCTCCCTCCCTTCCTTCCTTCCTTCCTTCCTTCCTTCCTTTCTTTCTTTCTTCTTTCTTCTTTTTCTTTCTTTCTTTCTTTCTTTCTTCTTTCTTTCTTTCTTTCTTTCTTTTTCTTTCTTTCTTTCTTCTTTCTTTCTTTCTTCTTTCTTCTTTTTCTTTCTTTCTTTCTTTCTTTCTTTCTTTTTTTTCTTTCTTCTTTTTCTTTCTTTCTTTCTTTCCCTCACTCTTCCTTCCCCTGCCCCTCCCTCTTCTCCTTGTCCTCTTTCTTCTTCATGTAACAACCACAGGAACTGTTTAAGAATCAGACGCTACTTTGCTCTAAAAAATTTTAAATTCATACTCTTAAGTAAACAGTTTGTAAGCCCTCCCAGTGTATAGTTAGAGCAAATAAAAAGATAAACATTTTTTAAAAGCTCTATCAAGGTATAAAATCTCCTTAAATTTTCCTCAGACATCTGAATCCTTAGGGACTATTTTTCCCTTCTTTTTTTCTCAGCAGTCTGGAATCCAGCTTAGGTAATCTTTGTCACATTTATCCAAAAAGTTTTTGGAGAGCTGTGCCAATAGTCCAAGGACATCTACTTTATAGATTACAATTACTTTTATAGCATACACACTTTATTTACAAAATAATCTTTCATGTTTTATTTTTGCAAATTTGGTATGTAAAAACCCTGATATAAAGCAGAGGAAGCTGGGAATGGTTGGAAAGAATGATTATTTCATTATAAAATACTTTATGCAAAAAATTATTAAGTTTCACATGCATATTCAGAGCACATTGATTTAACAGTAAATGGAAGAATGCTTAAACTGTAAAATGTTAGATACATCTGTTAATTCATTTTTTTATGATACACTTAGATCCTCATTCTATATAGGGATGTAAAAATACCTCACAGAGGTATTTCAGACAGTGATAGAGCTACAATGTGACTACAATTAAAATTTTGTTCTGCTAATCCCTAGGCCATCAGGTTTGGCTATCTCCACCAGAAGTAAAATAAGAGGGAAAAAAATATTATAATACAGTTAATCTGACATTATGGATTTTAGTATATCTTTCCTTCTTTGACAGATAACTGGTTTTTGTTTGTTTGTTTAAGACCTAAGGGGTGATTTGTATCTGATAGGTTTCTTCATACCTTAATTAGTACTTCATTCTAGTTTAGAGAAATGATTCAGGAATGAAAAGTTGCTATACATCTAGGTTTTAAATATATTGAAAGGAGACTATCACCCAAATAAAAACCATTGTTATTATTGGCAATTTTAGCAGAAATTTCTTATTCTATGTGATATTGATTTTCTTGAGGAGCTCAAGATGTTAATCTTATCAGTCAGAAATGCTTAAGTATAATAAAGTATTTCCTTTAGAAACACTGCAAGAGGAAATCGGTGGTATCATCAGTATTCTTTGCATGATCCAAAAACTTGTTAAGACATTTACTACTGTTACTTGAATCAACATTTCAACCCAGGAATTATTCTTGGTCTCAACTCTATGACAGGAAGCCTGCATTAAGTGTAAAGGGAAACGATAAATTCAAGAATTTTCTTAATGGATCCTGGGTGCCCAGCACTGTGATAGATTATAGCATACAAAGCATGCAAAATACAGCCCTATTTATACTGAATGTACAAATATCAAAAGGAAGACAGTGTGTACATATGTGGAATAATTTGACAAAGCAAAGAAAAAACTAAATGCTAAAAGTGTATTATTCAAATTATTCCATTCAAATGGAATTTCAGGAAGGAGACAGGTCAATGTAGGCAAGGGATTTTAGAAGAAAGATCCAGGAGAAAAAGTCTGGAACTTGAGCTGTATCTGTAAGACCTAACAAAATTTGGAAGTTGAAAGGATTACAATTTCTAGAAAAGTGTCTAGCTTCTTCTTACCTCTGATTCTTACACATCATATTCACTATGCATAAAAATACATATATTTCTGCATTTCCCACTTTACTACACAATTCCATCTCTATCTAAATCTACACTAGATTTTAGGTGCAAAGCATACTTTATCCAGGAAGACTGTGTTCAGTTCTCTAGGATCATTATGTTATCATAGTTCTCTAAATTTTATTACACAGTATATTTTTGCATTTTTAAAAAATGTTCATCTCCCTTACCTGCATGCATGTTCTATGAGGTTATAAACTGTCCTATTCAATATACTTAGTACCTGATATTTATGATTAATAAATACATAAGTAATTAACAGATTAACAGTTTACATATGTCATTACTTTTATGCCAATGAAAGTGAAATGACATAGGTTGCACAGAAAGGTGTACAGAGCTGATATTACAATCACAGATGTGATTACAATATTAGATCGTAATATTAGACTTCCACCTAATATTCTTTATACTCCAGCATGATGTCTCACCTATATTGCATAGAGGAAGGGATGATGCAAAGGAGAAAGTCTTCCAGGGAAATAAATGAGCGTGGCTTATCAGAGAACTGTGAAAGATATGTGCTTTTTTAGGGCACTAGACATTTACAAGGGATCAGCATAATGAATTAAGTGTATTTTCTAGCATGCACTTTAGCCATCATTTTCCATTATCATCTTCAGATTGTCCACCCCACTTTCCTTTAATACCTATATCAGATTCCATTTTACATGGGAATACAATCTTATTGTTGTTAAGCAGAAATCACTTCTATAGACCTTGTATTACAATTATTCAAAAGTTCTCAAATACATATTCTTATAGCTCATTTAATGTCATTATTTTGAGAATAAAACAATATATCTTGAGATAAATTGTTCTAAAAAATTAGTTTATTTTTCCCAGCTTTAATGAAGTATAATTGACATATAACATTGTGTAAGGTTAAAGTGTAAAATGTGATGATTTGATACAAATATATATTGCAGATGTTTACCAAATTAGGTTAAATACACATCCTTCACTTCACATAATTACCATTTTTGTTATTCTAGATGGTGGGAACATTAAAACTCTAATCTCATAACAACTATACAATAAAGTATTGTCAAATATAGTCGCTATGCTGTAGGTTAAATCCCTCAGAACTTACTGAAAATTTGGACTTTTTGCCCAACATTTCCCCATCTCCCCACCCTTCCACCCCTAGAAATCACCGTTCTTCTTATTGATTTTTAGATTTCGCATATAACTGACATCATGCAGTATTTGGCTTTCTCTGACATATTTCACTTATCATAATACCCTCAAGGTCCATCCATGATGTCACAAATGGGAGCATTTCCTTGTTTTTAATGGCTGAATAATATTCCATTATCTATAGATGATAAATAGATACATAGAGAGACAAAGAGAGATCTCACATCTTCTTTACCAATTCGTTTGTCAATGGACACATAGGTTGTTGCCATGTGTCGACTATTATGAATAAGGCTGTAATGAACATACAAATGCAAATATATATTTTATTTTATGTTTTAAAATTTTATTTATTTATTTGACAGAGATTAAGAGAGAGAGAGAGAGAGAGAGAGACAGGGCACAAGCAGGGGGAGCAGCAGGCAGGGGGGAGAAGCAGGCTCCCCGTGAAGCAAGGAGCCTGATGTGGGACTCAATCCCAGGACCCCGGGATCATGACCTGAGCTGAAGGCAGATGCTAAACTGACTGAGCCACCCAGGCATCCCTTAAGTCTATATTTTAGAGAATATGATTTCATCTTCTTCAAATGCATACCAAGAAGTGGGATTGCTAGATCCTACAGTAGTTCTTTTTTTGTTTGTTTGTTTTGTTGTTTGCTTTTTGTTTTGAAGAACTGCCATACTCTTTTCCATAGTAGCTGCATCAATTTATATTACCACCCAAAAAACAAGAGTCCAGGGCCAGATGGCTTCCCACTGGAATTCTACCAAGCATTTAAAGAAGAAATAATACCTATTCTACTGAAGCTGTTTCAAAAAATAGAAATGGAAGGAAAACTTCCGAACTCATTCTATGAGGCCAGCATTACCCTTATCCCAAAACCAGGCGAAGACTCCATCAAAAAGGAGAAGTACAGAACAATATCCCTCATGAACATAGATGCCTAAATACTCACCAAGGTACTAACCAATAGGATCCAATAGTACATTAAAAAGATTATTCACCACGACCAGGTGGGATTTATTTCTAGGATGAAAGGGTGGTTCAACATTTGCCTATCAATCAACGTGAAGGAGCACATTAATAAAAGAAGAGATGAGAACCATATGATCCTCTCAACTGGTGCAGAAAAAGCATTTGACAAAATACAGCATCCCTTTTGCAATGATGTGGATGGAACTAGAGGGTGTTATGCTAAGTGAAATAAGTCAATCAGAGAAAGACATGTATCATATGATCTCACTGATATGAGGAATGCTTAATCTCAGGAAACAAACTGAGGGTTGCTGGAGTGGTGGGGGGTGGGAGGGATGGGGTGGCTGGGTAATAGACATTGGAAAGGGTATGTGCTATGGTGAGTGCTATGAATTGTGCAAGACTGTTGAATCACAGACCTGTACCTCTGAAACAAATAATACATTATATGTTAAAAAAAAAAAAAAAAGAAGATAGTAGGAAGGGAAAAATGAAAGGGGTGGAAATCAGAGGGGGAGACGAACCATGAGAGACTATGGACTCCGAGAAACAAACTGAGGGTTCTAGAGTGGAGGGGGGTGGGGGAATGGGTTAGACTGGTGAGGGGTATTAAAGAGGAGTTGTATTGAATGGAGCATTGGGTGTTATACACAAACAATAAATCATGGAACACTACATCAAAAACTAATGATGTAATGTATGGTGATTAACATAACATAATAAAAAAATTTAAAAAAAACCTCTTCAAAGTATAGGGATAGAGGGAACATACATCAATATCATAAAAGCCATCTATGGAAAGCCCACAGCAAATATTCTCAATGGGGAAAAACTGAGAGCTTTTTCCTTAAGATCAGAAACATGACAGGGATGCCCACAATCACTACTATTATTCAACATAGTAGCAGAAGCCCTAGCCTCAGTAATCAGACAACAAAAAGAAATAAAATGCATTCAAATTGGCAAAAAGAAGTCAAACTCTCTCTCTTAGCACATGACATGAAACTTTATGTGGAAAACCCAAAAGACTTCACCCCAAAACTGCTAGAACTCATACAGGAATTCAATAAAGTGGCAGGATACAAAATCAATGCACAGAAATCAGTGACATTTCTATACACTAACAACATGACTGAAGAAAGAGAAATTAAGGAATCAATTCCATTTACAAAAGCACCAAAGCCATAAGATACCCAGGAATACACCTAACCAAAAAGATAAAGGATCTATACTCAAGAAACTACATAACACTTATGAAGGAAATTGAGGAAGACATAAAGAGATGGGAAAACATTCCATGCTCATGGATTGGAAGATTAAACATTGTTAAAATGTCTATGCTGCCCAGAACAATCTACACATTCAGTGCAATCCCTATCAAAATACCATTGACATTTTTCACCGAGCTGGAACAAACAATCCTAAAATTTGTATAGAATCAGACAAGACCCCAAATAGCGAGAAATGTTGAAAAAGAAAACCAAAACTGGGGGCATCACAATGCTTGATTTCAAGCTATATTAAGAAGCTGTGATCGGGGCACCTGGGTGGCTCAGTCGTTAAGCATCTGCCTTCGGCTCAGGTCATGATCCCAGTGTCCTGGGATCGAGCCCTGCATCGGGCTCTCTGCTCTGCGGGGGGCCTGCTTCTTCCTCTCCCCCTCCCTCTGCTTGTGTTCCCTCTCTCGCTGTGTCTCTCTCTGTCAAATAAATAAAATCTTTAAAAAAAAAAAAAAGAAGCTGTGATCATCAAGACATTATGGTACTGGCACAAAAACAGACATGTAGATCAATGGAACAGAATAGAGAATCCAGAAATGGACCCTCAACTCTATGGAGAACTAATATTCAACAAAGCAGGAAAGAATATCCAATGGAAAAAAGACATTCTCTTCAATACATGGTGTTGGGAAAAATGGGCAGCCACATGCAGAAGAATGAAACTGGACCATTCTCTTACACCATACACAAAGATAAATTCAAAATAGATGAAAGACTTCAATGTGAGACAGGAATCCATCAAAATCCTAGAGGAGAGCACAGGCAGTAACCTCTTTGACATCAGCCACAGCAACTTCTTGCAAAACAAGTCTCTAAAGGGAAGGGAAACAAAAGCAAGAATGAACTTTTGGGACTTCATCAAGATAAAAAGCTTCTGCACAGCAAAGGAAACAGTCAACAAAACTAAGAGGCAACCCACAGAATGGGAGAAGATATTTGCAAATGACATTACAGATAAAGGGCTGGTATCCAAGATTTATAAAGAACTTCTCAAACTCAACACCCAAAAAACAAATAATCAAGTCAAGAAATGGGCAGAAGACATGAGCAGACACTTCTCCAAAGAAGACATAAAAATGGCCAACAGAAACATGAAAAAGTGCTCCACATCTCTAGCCATTAGGGAAATACAAATCAAAACCACGATGAGATACCACCTTACACGAATTGGAATGGCTAAAATTAACAAGACAGGGAACAACAAACGTTGGCAAGGATGTGGAGAAAGGGGAGCCCTCTTACATTGTTGGTGAGAATGCAAACTGGTGCAGCCACTCTGGAAAACATTATGGAGGTTCCTGAAGATGTTCAAAATAGAGCTACCCTATGACCCAGCAATTGCACTACTGGACATTTACCCCAAAGATACAGATATAGTGAAAAGGAGGGACACATGCACACCAATGTTCATAGCAGCAATGTCCACGATAGCCAAACTGTGAAAGGAGCTGAGATTTCCTTCAAATGGTGACTGGATAAAGAAGATGTGGTTCATATATACAATGGAATATTACTCAGGCATCAGACTGAGTAATGCATCAACATGGATGGAACTGGAGGGTATTATGTTAAGTGAAATAAGTCAAGCAGAGAAAGACAATTATCATATGGCTTCACTCATATGTGGTATATAAGGAATAGCGCAGAGCACACACACACACACACACAAATCCCACCAAAAAAAAAAAAAAATCAGTGGAGAAATAGTTGAAAAAAAATTGTATTACCACGAACAGTGCACAAGGTTTCCTTATTTCCACATTTTTAACAGCATTTCTTATCTCTTGCCTTTTGATATTAGCCATTAGAACAAGTATGAGATAATATTTCATTGTGATTTTAATATACATTTCCCTAATGACTAACACTTTTTCATGTTTGTTGGCCATTTGAATGTGTTCTTTGGAAAAATATTTATTCAGTCTTTTGTCCAATTTTTAACAGATTTTTTTTTTTTTTTGCTATTGAGCTATATGTGCTCTTCATATATTTTGAATATTAGCCCTATAGAGATATATGGTTTACAAATATCTTTTATAGGTTGCCTTTGCACTTTGTTAAATGTTTCTTTGCTGTGCAGAGGATTTTTAGTTTGATGTAGTCCATTTACTTATTTTTTTATTTTGTTACTTGTGCTTTTTCTGTCATATCCGGGAAATCAATGCCAAACCAATGTAAAGGAGCTTTTCCCCTATGTTTTCTTCTATGAGTTTTATGGTTTCATTTTAGTCCTATGTTTAATACATTTTGATTAATTTTTTGAGTGATATAAAATAGAGGTCCACTATCATTTTTTTTGCATGTTAATATCCAGTTTTCCCAACATTGTTTATTTATTATTATTTACTTATTTATTTTTTCAAATTTTTATTTAAATTCTAGTTATTAACATATAGTGTAATATTGGTTTCAGGAGTAGAATTTAGTGATTCATCACTTACACATAACACTCCATGCTCATCACAATAAGTGCCCTCCTTACTACCCATTACTTACCCAAACAAGCAACCCAGTTTGTTCTCTATATTTAAGAATCTCTTATGGTTTGCCTCCCTCTCCTTTTGATCCCCCTTCCCTTATGTTCATCTGTTTTACTTCTTAAATTCCTCATATGAGTGAAATCATATGGTATTTGTCTTTCTCTGACTGACTTATTTTGCTTAGCATAATACACTCTAGCTCTATCTACATCATTACAAATGGCAAGATTTCATTCTTTTTGATGGCTGCATAATATTCCATTGTGTGTGTATGTGTGTGTGTGTGTATACCACAACTTCTTTATCCATTCATCAGTTGATGGGCATTTGGGCTCTTTCCATAATTTGGCTATTGCTGATAATGTTGTTATAAACATTGGGGTGCACGTGCCCCTTTGAATCTATATTTTTACATCCTTTGAGTATGTATCTAGTAGTACCATTACTGGGTTGTAGGGTAGTTCTATTTTTAATCTTTTAAAGAAACTTCATACTGTTTTCCAGAGTGGCTGCACTAGTTTGCATTCCTACCAACAATCTCAACACCATTTATTGAAGAGACTATCTTTTCCCCCATTTAGTACTTTTGGCTCCCTTGTGAGGTATTAGTTAACTGCATATGTGGAATTTTTTCTGACCTCTCAATTGATCCATTTGTCTGTTTTTAATCAGACAATACTATTTGGATTACTGTAGCTTTGCAGTGTGGTTTGAATTTAGGAATTGTGATGTCACCAGATTTGTTCTTCTCAAGATTAACTTGGCTATTTGGGTCTTTTGTCATTCTATGTGAATTTTAGAATTTTTTTCTATTTCTGTGAAAAATGTCATGGGAATTTTGATAGAAAATACATTAAATCTATATAATGCTTTGGGAAGTATGAGCATTTTAACAATATTAACTCTTTTGAACATGGGATATCTTTCCATTTATTTGTGTCTTTTTCAATTTTCTTTTACTATTGTCATATAGTTTTGATGAAAATATCTTTTACTTTCTCAGTGCAAATTTATTACTAAGTATTGTTTTTCAATGTTACTGTAAATGGAATTGTTTCTTTACTTCTTTTACAGATAGTATATTGTTAGTGTATAGAACATGCCTGATTTTTGAATGATGAATTTGAATTCTGAAACTTACCCAAATTTGTTTATTATTTCTAACAGTTATTTGGTGGAATTTTTAAGATTTTCTATATACCTCTGAAGAAATTATTTTCTATATACACGATCACATCATCAGCCATCAGAAACAATTTTACTTCTTCCTTTGTTATTTGGGTGTTTTATTTATCTTTCTTGCCAAATTACTCTGGATAGGACTTCTAGGACTATGTTGAGTAGGAGTGATGAAAGTGGGCACCATGTTCCTTACCTTAAAGAGAAAACTTTCAGCTTTTCACCATTGAGCATGATGTTGGATGTGGATTTGTCATCCATAGCTTTTATTATATTGAATATATTCCTTCTATATCCAATTTATTGAGCATTTTTATTACGATAGGATGATACATTTTGTTAATGTTTTTTCTATATCTAATGTGATATTTTTGCCTTTCAATTTATTAATGTGGTGTATCACATTTATTGACTTGCATATGTTGAGCTCTCCTTGCATCCCAGGGATAAATGTCACTATTACTGTGCTGTTGAATTTGGTTAGCATTTTGTTGGCAATTTTTGGATCTATATTCATTAGAAATATTGACCCACAATATTTTTTTTTCTTGTAATGTCCTTATCTGTTTTATATCAGGGTAATGCTATTCTCACAAAATAAATTTATGAATGTTCCCTCCTTTTCAATTGTATGGAAGAGTTTGAGAAGAGTTGGTATTAATTCTTCTTTAAATGTTTGTAGAATTAACATTTGAAGCCATGCAATCATAGATTTTTCTTTTGTTTGGGAGGTTTTTTGTTTTTTTTTTTAACTGATTCAATCTCCTTTCTTGTTATAAATCTATTCAGATATTCTGTTTCTCTATGATTTAGACCCAGTAGTGTTTCATGTTTCTAGGAATGTGTCCAGCTCTTCTACGTTTCCTAAGTTAATGGTATAAATTATTCATAGTAGTTTCTTATTATCCTTTGTACTTCTCTGGTATCACTTGTAATGTCTCATTTTTATTTATTATTTTATTTATTTGAGTCCTCTTTTTTCTTGGCAAGTCTAGATAAAGATTTGTGAATTTTATCATTAAAAAAAACTTTTAGTTTTCTTGGTCTTTTCTATTGTTTTTCTATTCTTTATTTCGTTTCTGTTCTGATCCTGTTATCTCCTTCCTTCTGCTCTGTTTAGGCTTATTTTTATCTTCTTTTTAAAATTTATTAAAGTGTAAATTTAAGTTGTTTGAGATTTTTTAAAAATATAGACATTTATCACTATAAACCTCCCTTTCATTCTGCTTTTGCTGCATCACCTAAGTTCTGGTATGTTGTGTTTTCATTTTCATTTGTTTCAAGATATTTTTTTTAATTTCCCTTTTGATTTCATCTTTGACACATTGGTTGTTTCTGAGTGTGTTGTTTAATTTCTACATATTTGTGAATTTTTCAGTTGTCTTCATGTTATTGATTTCTACTTTCAAACCATTGTAGTCAGAAAACATATTTAGTATGATTTCAATCTTTTAAGATTTGATAAGACTTGTGTTGTTACCTAACACAATGTATCCCACAGAATATTCCATTGGCACTAGAGAAGAATGTGAATTTTGCCTCTATTGAATGAAATTTTCTTATATGTCAGTTAGGTCCATTTGATGTTAAGAATAGTTCAAGTCCAGTGTTTCTTTGATTTTTCTGGATGATTTATCTATTGTTGAAAGTAGAGTATTAAAATCCCCTATTATTAGTGTACTGTTGTCTATTACTTCCTTCATTTCTGTTGGTATTTGATTAATAGATTTAAATACTCTGATATTGGGTGAATATATATTTACAATTTATATATCCTCTAGATGAATGACCACTTTCTCATTATATAATGATCTGCCTGTTACAGTTTTTGACTTAAAGTGCATTCTTTCTGATATAAATATTTGTATCTCTGCTCTTTTATGATTTCCATTTGTGTGTAATGTCTTTTCAGTTATTTCCCTTCTAGTCTAAGTATGTCCTTGAAGCTGAAGTGATTTTTCTGTAGGCAGCATGTATCTGGGTCACTATTTTATTCATTCAGCCATTGTATGCTTTTGATTGGAAAGCTTAAGCTATTTACACTTAAGTAATTATTGATATGTAA